>NC_133120.1:98417179-98717179 GCF_033568475.1 Henckelia pumila | reverse complement strand
TAACTTGTTTTACTATATGCAATTTTTTTCTCCCCAAATGTTCTGAGGAGCGGCCCTTTTACTTCTCTTGCCGCCCTAACTGCAAATTTTTTAAGGGCTCTCCCAGTTCCAACAAAAATTGGAAAAACTCCTTCTTCTTTGTTCACCCTACTGATACCTGGGACATATGCTCAGTCTGGAGGGAAACCCTCCCTCTCCTGCCTATTCCTGCCCCGGGCTTCTGTCAGGGGGAGCTGCTTACTGGAGCCCTAAGGGCCATAGGGGAAAGGTGCTTTGATATCTCTGCCCTTCTGGCAGAGGACTTGCTCTGCCATCATGGGCTCAGCTCGGCAGATGTTTCTGTCCAAGGAAACTTAGGTATGGCCCTTCCCCCGCACGTGCTATGCTTTACTAGTGTTCTCACCATTTACTGTCCTGACCTTCCCTTTGTCTTGTGCAGAAAAAAGAGTTATGAACGCCGCCATAAAGAGAATGCTGGAGAAGAAGAAAACAGCTGCCCCGTCGGGTGGTAAGACTGAATGGAGCTCGGCCAAATCTAAAGCCCCTTTACCCCGAGCTACTGGCAAACCTGAGCCTTCTACAACCCAATCCAAAGGCTCGAAAAGGCGGGCAACATCAAAGCCCGCACCCTGATGTGGTGGAGCTGGACTCCGGGAGGTCTTCTATTCCAGAAGTGGTACCCCTCCGTCAGTTCAGGGCGGAGAAACCTCAGACTCCTATGGTCCGGTGCAGGACCAATTTCTTTAAGATGTACCATGATGCCCTGCGTATCGTGGGGGTCGGGCCTACTCCAACTGCCGGGTCAGTCCTTCGGGATATGATCTCTCAGGCTGACGCTGATTATGTAAAGAACCTTGGATGGACTGAGCTGATACAACGTTCTAACACTGCCTCGGCTGAGGTAACCTTCCCCTCGCCATTATTTTATGTTTCTCTCTTATATTTATATTTACTTACACTTTTCCTTTCTTAGGTCGTCGTCCTGAACGCCGAGCTGTCCCTCCGAGCTTCCATGACTCGAAAGCAATTTTCCAAGGATACCCAAAATTATGAAGCTCATTTTGCTGAGCTTAATCAGTTAGCGAAGGACGCAAAGCTTGGTTATGAAAAGGAGGTGGCCAATCTCCAAGCCCAAATGGAGGAAATGCGGATAGGCTCTCAGGCTGAGAGGTTGAAGCTGCAAAATGACCTCCGAGTTTATGAGGTGCAGAAGGAGGCTTTGCAGGGGGAGCTCAAAGGTTCTCAGGATCAGCTTGCTCAAGCCCTCCAAGAGTTAGAGTTGTCCCGAACCGAGCTGGCTAAGGGGGCTGAAGGCTTCAAAGAAGGCTTCCTAAAGTCGGACGAGTTCATGGATGAGGTTACTATCCAAGCCTATGACTACCTATCCAAAGGGTTTGAGGGTTGTACCCAACAGTTCAGGGCAGCAGGCTACCCTCCTGAAGGGGTCCCTATGGATTTTTTGGATTTGGATGGGTTTTCTCTCTCTCTCACCTCAGTAGAGGCAGCCAAGGAGGGTGAGGGCGAGGCCGAGCGGGGCGAGGGCGAGGGCGAGGATGAGAGTTAATTCTAGTTTATGTGGATGTAAACGCTGAACTCTTTACTTTCTTATGCAAGTTCCTTTGCTTTATTATTTACTTATCGCTATTGTATGTTAGACTGATCTCCTTTATATTCAAATGCGAGCTGAGCTGAACTGAGCTCCTTGAGGGGAGGTATGATAAACACCAAAAATAATACTAACACTCGAAGGCGAGCTGAGCCCAGCTCCCATAGGAAGGCAATATACATACTTAAAAATAGACTACCCGAAGGTGTTGAGCTGAGCTGAGCTCCATGAGGGGAGATAAGTCTATCACTTAAAAATAAACCAACGCCCAAAGGTGTCGCGTTGAGCTGAGCTCCCTAAAGAAAGGTGAGATTATCACCTAAAAATAAACTAACACCCGGAGGCATTGAACTGAGCTTAGTTCCCTAAGGGGAGCAAAGTACGTACTTAAAAATAAACCAACACCCAGAGGCGTTGAACTGAGCTGAGCTCCCTAAGGGGAGCAAAGTACTTATTTAAAAATAAACGAACACCCGGAGGCGTTGAACTGAGCTGAGCTCCCTAAGGGGAGCAAAGTACTTATTTAAAAATAAACCAACACCCGGAGGTGTCGAACTAAGCTGAGCTCCCTAAGGGGAGCAAAGTACTTATTTAAAAAAAAAAAACCAACATCCGGAGGTGTTGAACTGAGCTGAGCTCCCTAAGGGGAGCAGAGTACTTATTTAAAAATAAACCAACACCCGGAGGTGTTGAACTGAGCTGAGCTCCCTAAGGGGAGCAAAGTACTTATTTAAAAATAAACCAACACCCGGAGGTGTTGAACTGAGCTGAGCTCCCTAAGGGGAGCAAAGTACTTATTTAAAAATAAACCAACACCCGGAGGTATTGAACTGAGCTGAGCTCCCTAAGGGGAGCAAAGTACTTATTTAAAAATAAACCAACACCCGGAGGTGTTGAACTGAGCTGAGCTTCAGGAGCCGAGCTGAGCTCCCAGAGCCGAGCTGAGCTACCGTAGCCAAACTTCCGACCTGACCTGACATATGTTCTCAGATCGCCTAAATGGGCTCCCGAGCTCCCGAGCTCCAAAACCAAATTGCCTTGACTCCCAGCTCATCTAAATAAGAGCAATGTGAAGTGACCCCTCATAATTACCAAGTGCGTGTTTAATTAACCTGCTAACACCATTTGTACTTGAGTATCTAAAATGGGCTAAGGGCTGAAATCAAAGTGTTGTAACTGAGCTGAGCCCAAAAATCAGGGTCAAGGTGACGTGACTAAGGTAGGGAGCTGAACCAAAGTCGGGCCTAAGAGGCGTGACTAAGGTAGTGAGCTGAGCCAAAGTCAGGGGCCTAAGAGGCGTGACTAAGGCGATGAGCTAAACCAAAGTCAGGGTCTTAAGAGGCGTGACTAAGGTGATAAGTTGAACCAAAGTCAGGGGCCTAAGAGGCATGACTAAGGTGATGAGCTGAACCAAAGTCAGGGGCCTAAGAGGCGTGACTAAGATGAGCTGAACCAAAGTTAGGAGCTTAAGAGGCGTGACTAAGGTAGTGAGCTGAGCCAAAGTCAGGGGCCTAAGAGGCGTGATTAAAGTAGTGAGCTGAGCCAAAGTCAGGGGCCTAAGAGGCGTGACTAAGGTAGGGAGCTGAACCAAAGTCGGGCCTAAGAGGTGTGACTAAGGTAGTGAGCTGAGCCAAAGTCAGGGGCCTAAGAGGCGTGACTAAGGCGATGAACTGAACCAAAGTCAGGGGCTTAAGAGGCGTGACTAAGGTGATGAGCTGAACCAAAGTCAGGGGCCTAAGAGGCGTGACTAAGGTGATGAGCTAAACCAAAGTCAGGGGCCTAAGAGGCGTGACTAAGGTGATGAGCTAAACCAAAGTCAGGGGCCTAAGAGGCGTGACTAAGGTAGTGATCTGAGCCAAAGTCAGGGGCCTAAGAGGCGTGACTAAGGTAGTGAGCTGAGCCAAAGTCAGGGGCCTAAGAGGCGTGACTAAGGTGATGAGCTAAACCAAAGTCAGGGGCCTAAGAGGTGTGACTAAGGTGATGAGCTGAACCAAAGTCAAGGGCCTAAGAGGCGTGACTAAGGTGATGAGCTGAACCAAAGTCAGGGGCCTAAGAGGCGTGACTAAGGTGTGTTTTCATCAATATTTCTGAAAGAATAACTGCTTATAGATAAAAGTAAAATGCAGCTTGCATGAATTACAACTTAAAGAAAAATTGTTCTTGCAACATTTAAGAATAATATTTACGTAAATTGTAAGCACTCCATGGTCTCTTCAGCATCTTTCCCTTTGAATCTTCTAAGTAGTAAGCATCCGAACTGAGCCTCATCACCACCTTGTACGGTCCTTCCCATTTAGGGTCGAGCTTCCCTACAACCGCATCTTGAACTCTTCTGAGTACCAAATCTCCTACCTGGAATCCCTTCCTACGCACCCGAAGATTATAGGATTGAGCTATCCTGCTTTTGTATGCCTCCATTCTGATGGCAGCAGCTTCTCTCTTTTCATCCAAAAAATCTAAGTCTTCCATTCTCCTTTCTCCATTTTTCTCATCATAGAAAATGATCCGAGCTGACTCTTCTCCAATCTCTGCCGGTAGGACTGCCTCATTTTCATACACCAGACTAAATGGAGTCTCTCCAGTCCCAATTCTCGGCGTAGTACGATACGACCATAACACACTAGGAAGCTCTTTCACCCAATTTCCTTGGGCTTTTCCCAAGCGCGTCTTCAAGCTTTGCACCAAAGACCGATTAGTCACCTCCACTTGACCATTGCTTTGAGGATAATGGACAGATGTGAAGTGCTGTTGAATTTTCATCTCTTTACACCATGCTTGCACCCGAGCTCCTTGAAATTGTCTCCCATTATCAGAAATGAGCTTCCTAGGTACCCCAAATCTGCATACTATATTCTTCCATAGAAATTTCAGCACTTCCCCTTCAATAATTCGAGCCAGGGCCTCCGCCTCCACCCACTTAGAAAAGTAATCAATAGCGACCAACAAGAATTTCTTCTGGGTTGGGGCCGGAGGGAAGGGACCCACAATATTCATTCCCCACTGATCGAAAGGACACGCTGCCACGATTCCTTTCATTAACGCTGCTGGCTGATGCTGAAGTCTGCTATGTCGCTGACAACTGTCACAAGAAGTCACCAAAGCTATGGCACCTTTCAAAATAGTAGGCCAAAAATATCCCGCTAAGAGAACCTTACGGGCTAGAGAATAAGACCCCAAGTGATTGCCACAACACCCCTCGTGTATCTCCTTCAAGATATAATGAGCTTCCTTAGGGCCTAAACACTTGAGAAGAGGTCCAGAAAATGACCTCTTATAAAGAACTCCCTCCACCATCACAAAGCGGAGACTCCTCTGCTTCAACCGATATGCCTTCTTTGGATCCTTTGGTAACTCGCCCTTCTCCATGTATTCCAAGAGCTCTCTTCTCTAGTCACTCTCTTCCAGAGCTAATGGTGTGAGCTCAGTAGAAGGTGTTAATTCCACTTGCACGACTACGTCTCTGTTCTTCCAGTTATGAAGTGAGCTAGCCATCTTGGCAAGATAATCTGCTTTTTCATTGCTCTCCCTCGGAATTTGTTCAAACATTACCTCATCAAAGAGGCCCCGAGCTTCCTCTATCGCCCTCATGTATTCCTTTAACTTCTCATTTTTCACTTCATACGTTCCATTAACCTGCTGAGCTACTAACTGTGAATCAGAGTAGAGATGCACCCGAGCTGCCCCAGCTTGCTTAGCTGCTCGGAGGCCGATTAACACAGCCTCATACTCTGCCTCGTTATTAGAAGCTCGAAAATCCAACCTAACTGCCAATCTGATCTCATCTCCATGAGGAAAGATCAAAAACACCCCCACTCCACATCCTTCATTATTAGAAGAGCCATCAACATATACTTTCCACAAATCCTCTGCTTCCACATGTCTCGTTTCGGCCAGGAAATCTGCCAACGCCTGAGCCTTAATGGCTGACCTTGGTTCATACTGGATGTCATACTCACTGAGCTCCGTAGTCCATTTCACCAATATTTCCGAAATATCAACTCGAGTCAATATCCTCCCAATAGAGTTGTTGGTCAGTACCACAATAGGATGTGATAGAAAGTAAGGTCTGAGCTTCCTTGCTCTCATAACCAAGGCCAACGCTAGCTTTTCCACCTCCGAATACTGGAGTTCTGCACCCTTAAGGGCATGTGAAAAGAAATAGATAGGGTGTTGAGCTGCTCCCTCCTGCCTAATAAGTACTGAACTGACTGCCTCTTCTAAAGCTGATAAATAGATGTACAATGGTTCACCAGAAATTGCCTTAGCCAACACAGGGAGTTCAGCTAAATAGCTTTTTAGGTCATCAAATGTCTTCCCGCATTCATCATCCCATTCAAATTTCTTGGATTTACGAAGCACTTTGAAGAAAGGTAGACTTCTATGAGCTGATCTTGATATAAATCGAGACAAGACTGCTATCCTTTCTGCCAACCTCTGAACTTCTTGCAGATTACGAGGAGCAGACATGGATCGGATAGCCTGCACCTTCTCAGGATTGGCCTCTATGCCCCTCTCAGTAACCATGTACCCCAAAAACTTACCTCCCCTAACTCCAAATACACACTTCTCCGGATTAAGCTTCACCTGATAAGCTCTTAAAGTCGAGAAAGTCTCCTCAAGGTCGGCCAACAATCCCACATCATCCTGAGACTTCACCAGAATATCATCCACATAAACTTCCACATTTCTGCCAATTTGGGAGGCGAACACTCTGTCCATGAGCCTTTGATAAGTGGCCCCTGCATTCTTCAAACCAAAAGGCATCACTCTGTAACAAAAAGTTCCATGAGAGGTAGTGAAACTTACTTTGTCCTGATCTTCCTCCGCCAAAGGAATTTGGTGATACCCCTGATATGCATCCATGAAGCATAAGTACTGATGACCTGCCGTAGATTCAACCAACTGATCGATTCGAGGCAGTGGATAACAATCTTTGGGGCATGCCTTATTCAAGTCTCTGAAATCGACACACATCCTCCACTTTCCTGAGCTCTTAGGGACCAAGACCACATTTGATAACCAAGTAGGGAACTGCACTTCCCTAATGTGTCCTGCCTCAAGGAGCTCATCCACTTTTTTTTTAATAACCTTATCCTTTTCCGGTCCAAAGTGTCTCTTCTTCTGTTTTATCGGCCCCACTCCCGCAAGAGTGTTGAGTCGATGAACCATAATTTCCGCACTAACCCCTTTGAGCTCTGACACAGACCAAGCAAAAACATCCTTGTTCTTCTCCAAGCAGTCAACCAATCTTTGCTTCACTAATGGGACGAGATCAGCAGCTAATTTAAAAATCTGAGCTCCCGGGATTAATTCCACCTTCTCATTACCTTCTTATGACATCAGAAGCACCTTCTGACCAAATACCCTCGATGTTCGACCTACTGAAACCATTCCTACTTCCCTCTTCTTTTTCTTTGCATCAATCTTCACCTCATTCACATAACACAACTGAGCTGCCTTCTGATCACCCCGAACAACCCCCACTTCTCTTCCACTTGGGAACTTCAAATTCTGATGATAGGTGGATGCCACGGCTCGGAAATCACTCAGGGCAGGGCACCCCAATATTCCATTGAAAGAGGATGGTGCATCCATCATGGTGAAGCAAGCCATTTTGGTTACTCTCTGCTCTCCATTTCCAAGAGATAATGGGAGCACTATTTGTCCCAACGGTTGCAAAGCATGACCCGTGAACCCATACAACTCCGTGGTGATTGGGTCCAACTCAAATCCTTCCAACTTCATTTGATCAAGGGTTTCTTTGAAGATAATGTTTACTGAGCTACCAGTATCAACAAAGATGCGAGCCACATCATAATTGGCTATGGTCAAGGTGACCAATAAGGGATCATTATGAGGTACCACCACATCCTTTAAATCTTTCCTTCCAAAACTAATGTTCGGATCAGTAGGACAGCTAAGCTGAGAATTTACCTCAAAATTTTCCAATCTGCGCCCGTGAGCTTTGCGAGCCCTTCCTGAATCTCCATCTGTAGTGCCTCCTGAAATCATAGGTGATTTGCAATTTGCTCAACCCTATCTTCCTGACCATTTTGTGGAGCTCTTCTTTGATGATCAGGTTGGTTTCCCCTTACTTCATTTCCCTTATCCCTCCATTGAGGAGCTCGGCCTTGGCGAGGAGGATTCGCTCTCCGAGTCAGCTCAGCCCTGAGTCGAGCATCCTCAGAAATAATTCTCTGCAACTCCTCGCCTAGCCTCTGGCAGTCATTAGTGATATGCCCATACTCCTAATGAAAGTCGCAAAACTTGTTGGATGGCGGTAACCGCGGGCCTTTCTCAGCATTCCGATGCCTCACAAGCGCTCGCCTATCCTCACAGAATTGCATTGCCTTCTCCAGGCTTACTGAGAGTGGTACGTAAGGGTAGGGTCCCTTAGCCCTGTTCATCTCTTCCGCAACCCTTTGTCTTCCAACTTCTGCCTTCCCTTCTACCTTTGCTCTTATCTTGGTACTTGGCTTACTCCCAGACGTTCCTTCATGTCTCCTTTGCCTCTGTGCATCCTCCAAATTCACATACTTCTCAGCTCGACTAAGGAGCTCATCATAAGTCAAAGGAGGCTTCTTGACCAAAGATTTGAAAAACTCTCCTCCCCTCAACCCTTGAGTGAAAGAGTTTACCAAGGTATCAGCAGTGGCCGCAGGTACTTCCAAAGCTGCTGTATTGAAGCGCTGAACATACTCCCTCAAAGGTTCCACCTCAGATTGCTTCAGATTAAACAAACTAAGAGAGGCCTTCAAATATTTTTTGCTACTCGCAAATTGGTGTAAAAAGGCTGAGCTGAAGTCATTGAAACTTCGAATGCTACCAGGCTGTAAAAGGTTGAACCATTGCTGAGCTGATCTCACCAGAGTGGTGAGGAAGACCCGACATTTAATTGCATCCGTATATCTGTGCAACAGGGCTGCATTTTCAAACCTTCCCAAATGTTCCTCTGGATCTGAGCTCCCATCATACTCCCCTAAGGTGGGTTGCTTAAAATTCGCAGGGAGTTCTTCATCTAAAATAGCCCGAGCAAAAGGGCTTTTCCTCTGTATCGGCCCAGGCCGACCTCCGACTTGCCAACCCAATCTCCTGATCTCTTCCCACATCGCATCCATTTGGTTTGGCTGACCTCCATGTGGAGGGGGAGGAGGTGGTGGATTCTGACCCATGGCTGTTTGCACCGTTTGAGTGATGAACTGGTTGAGCTGATCTACAGTCATGTCCGCCACATTTCCTCCTCCCCTCCCTCTTTCTCTTCCTCTTCCCGCCATATCTACGCCTTAGCTTAAATTTTCCACAGACGGCGCCAATTGATATATCTCAATAAAGTGATCTCCTTGGATGAACTAATGAAATTCCTCCAACAGATGAAATGATGAAATTCCTCCAACAGAAGATGAGTTGTTGCTGACCTGAAACCACAAACAAGAGTGTTAAAGGGGGGCCGGAAGGTGTTCCGGTGTATCCCCTCCGACGCTCAAGTCAGATGCTAGGATAGCGAAATATCGAGAGTGGTGTGTGTACACGAGTGAAAATTAGGATGCAAATAATGAAAGTGAACATGGTATTTATAGGAAAGAGCTCCGTATTTAACGCCTACCTTCCTTATCAAGAACTCGAAAATCCCGGGATCACAATCCCGAATATCTAGGCTGAGATCTCGCCCGAATCTTATCTTAAACACTGATCCTAACATCCTAGCTGGCTCACCAAGGTTGCCGAACAAATCTACGAAGCTAACTCCCTAATGACCTCAGGGCTGAGCTGAGCTGGGAAGTAGGGCGGGAGAGCATGGCCGAGCTCCCGAGCTGAGCTGGGAATTATGGTGGGGAAGCTTGGCCGAGCTCCCGAGCTAAGCTCCCGACCTGAGCTGGGAATTATGGTGGGGGAGCTTGGCCGAGCTCCCGAGCTGCCGAGGCCGAGTTCCCTATCTCTATCATAGCTTGCCAAATAATAGCTCTTGGAGCTTAGGGTCATCGATGAGCTGAGCGAATCTCCTCCCGGGTATCACAAACCATATTCGTAAGTGTTACAAAGAATCCTGCCGAAGCTCGATCGGTCCGTTGGATTCTCTCTGTTTTGATAATAAGTAATAATTTGGGCTCTATTTTAATTTCCGTAGCCTGCAGAGTGAAGTCTTATTGTGTCCCTGATGGAAGACATTGTACTGGAATTAGAAATACCCACTGGAAGCTGAGGTTTCATTTATTTTAATTAATTTTAACCAAAGATTGAGAATTAATGAGAAGTCATTGGCCTGCATATCAAAGATAACCGAGTTTTTCATCTACTCTATATTAAAAACACAGTAGGTTTTTGTGAGACGGCACGACGGATTTATATCTTTGAGACAGATCGACTGAGTTTATATTTACAGTGAAAAACGATATTTGACATAAAAAATATATTTTTCACGAAGACCGATCAGAGATTCCGTGAGACGGTCTCACTCTCATGCGAGATTTTGTGTGTATTTAAATTTATATTATATTATATACAACGAATTAAGCAGGGGATATTCATGTGACTGAACCGTGTTGTGGAATGCGAAAGCCGGCGTGTACGTGATTCAACAAGTTGGACTTTAATTTGTTTTGTTTTTTGGAGGAGCCGGCTATGTGCTTTTGGAGTTTTGACTCCTAATATTGATATATATGTATAGATATTTTGCGATCTAATAAAATATAAATAAATGTTTAACGTATAATAGAACAGTGCATATTATTTCTTTGCAATATCGGGATGCTCCTCAGTTCTCATGGAGGAAAGGCAAGTTAAAGTAGTGTTTGAGAGACCTTCAAAATTTGGTTAAAAGAAAAGCTGAAAAGTGTAACACCAAAAGCTCTCCCCAAACACTACTTAAGAAGGCTCGAGACTCGCCGATATGGGCAAGCTTTTCCGGTTAGCACTTGCCAGTGGACTCCGAAAGATTCTCGAGTCCGACACGAGCAACAGCAACCCTGAAAACAAACGCCGTTAACAGGAAATAGCGATTTTATTCACCAAAACTCGTTTGAGTCATCTTCATTTTTACAAGACAGAAACAAATACATATGATGCATTTACAGCAAGCTCTTTTGAAATGGACTCAGAGTCTCAGACTGGACACAATTTTACAGACCAAAACTAATAATCTAACATATCTAGGAGTTTAAGCAACATATGAGTGTCATTTCTTTACTGTTATTTGCAGCTTAACCAACTGATCCTTCCAACTTCAAGCTCATGAGCTGGTTCACCTCGGCGCCAAATTCATCCGGAAGTTCATTGAAGACATCCCGGCAGAACCCAGAGATCATGGAAGCCATTGCTTTCTCATAATCAATACCTCTTTGTTGGAAGTAAAATAACTGGTCATCGCCAATCTTCGAGGTGGTGGCTTCATGTTCCACACGAGCCGAGGGGTTTTTTGTCTGTTAAGAGAACAAGTTGAGTTGATAGAGAACCCTCTAGTCTAAAAGATTTTTATGCTACAAGTAAGAACTTCTGGATTCGTTTTGTGATGGTTCCAGCTTCTAAATTTGAGGGGTAAAAGCTAATTATACCATCAAACTTTTGGAAATCACATAAACGAGCACCGGACCTACAATATCTTCAAAGACCAAGAATATATGAACGAATTCAATCTCCTTCTCTAGACATGTAAACCTAAGATAACTAAAATCCGAGAAGCTTAGAGCTGTATCTTGCTGGCTGTCACCAGGACTATTGCCCCCTCAACACGTGACATGCTGAGATTACTATTATCACCTTACCAGACTCGACATGAGCATCAGGTAAAATTTATTCCACAAAATTCCCGAACTATTCAAATTAAAATGGCAAAGATATACCAAGTGAGTCCCTCAAAATAAGCTTATAATAATAATAATAATAATAATAATAATAATAATAAAATAATTTTTTTTTTTTTAAAAAAAGGCCAAGGAGAAACACAAAGAAAATCTGTAGGAGCTTATGATTTTGGGTTTTAAAGTCAAACCACATCAGAAATTATGCAGGAACTTATAATTTTGAAGTTTAATTTCGACCACATCTCTCCAACATCTGGAAACAACTAACACGGATCACGAAACAGAAGCCAACTGACAAAAGAGAGGGGCCAAGGGTGCAATGATACGTGTCAATCTCATAAACACAAAACCAATGAGATCGGTTTGATGAATCACAGATCAAACCAACAAAACCATACAAAAAATGCAGAGTTTCAAATAAAAACCTGAATATATGGATAGGTATTGGCAGCTGCATTATTTCCAATAAGCATAGAGTCGCATTGAGAGGAATTCCGAGCATTATCTGAATTGGACAATACTTGGACTAGACCTCTGTAACAGTTCCTTGAATGCCCAGCAGAAATTCCTTTCGAAATAATTCTACTCTTAGTATTCTTCCCCTTGTGTATCATCTTTGTCCCCGTGTCAGCCTGTTGGTAGTTATTGGTCAGTGCCACAGAATAAAATTCACCAACAGATTCATCACCCTCTAAAACAACACTAGGGTACTTCCAAGTAATAGCGGAACCCGTCTCAACTTGTGTCCACGATATCCTTGATCGAGCTCCAGCACACAAACCTCTCTTGGTCACAAAATTAAAGATCCCTCCTTTCCCTTGAGCATCACCGGCATACCAATTCTGAACCGTGGAATACTTGATCTCGGCACCTGTGTGGCAATACAACTCCACCACTGCTGCATGTAACTGATTAGTATCATACGAAGGAGCAGTGCATCCCTCCAAGTACTCCACTGAACTTCCTTCATCTGCAACTATCAAGGTCCTCTCAAACTGCCCAGTTTCCATGGCATTTATCCTAAAATATGTTGAAATTTGCATAGGACACTTTGTGTTCTTAGGTATGTAAACAAACGAACCATCACTAAATACTGCTGAATTCAAAGCTGCATAAAAGTTATCATCTGCAGGGACAACTCTCCCAAAATACTTCCTAACCAAATCTGGATACTCTCTGACAGCTTCAGAAATAGAGCAAAAGATCACGCCAGCCTCCTCTAAAGTCTTCCTATGCGAAGTGGCAATGGAAACACTGTCAAAAACCACATCAAGCGCCATTGGCTTAACATTAGCCAACCGATTCCTTTCATTCAAAGGAATCCCGAGCTTATCAAAGTATCTAATAAGCTCAGGGGCAGCCTCATCAAGACTATTCAAAGTTGGCTTCTTTTTTGGCTCAGAATAATAACAAATATCTTGAAAATCAATCCTAGGGTACTGATTATCAGACCATTTAGGCTCTTTCATATTGCAAAATCTCTCGTAAGATTTCAATCTAAACTTCAACATCCAATCGGGTTCACCCTTTCTAGAAGAAATGAACCTCACAGTTTCCTCAGAAAGCCCCTTGGGGATGGAAAATGAATCAATCTCCTGCGTGAAGCCCCATTTATAGTCTCTTTTCAAGAATTTTTGAAGTGGGTCAACGTCAACGACATCTGCAGTTGATGTATTCTTACCTGAGGAATCAGCCCTAATCTTGAGAACACCTCTTGAATTAGAGCTTCTGGTGATGGGAGATTTGAAGCTGGGGTGAAATAGAGTTCCTTTGCAGAGTTCCGGTATGGGTTGTGGAGAGAAGGGTGAAATTCCGTTGGAGAGAAGAGCAGCCATTCGCGGGTTGTGGCGGCCAACACTTTCTGCAAATGGGAAATCGTTCGTTACTTCGTTATGCTGTGAGGGGAGGGTGAGGCCACCAAAAACCGATGGGGTTTTTTATTCTTTTTCTTTTTCTTTTTTTTTAAAAAATAAAACTGAAAGGGATTTTTCAAATATGTCGTGCGATGACCACGAGCCATACAAATCTTGACTATACTGTATTAGAAATGTAGGAAAAAAAGGGAAAATTACAATCAAGCCCCTGGGTATTACCTCTATGAGACAGGTGTATGTATCTTATTTATTCAAATCACGGGGCCCCATATAATTTAGTGAGATCCACATGATTTGAACCAATAAGTGATTAACATCATGATAGGATAATACCCATGGGGTAGGATCTAACCTATCGGAAAAAAGATCCTTCCAATGTCACGTAAACGTTAACTCCTCAATTAATTACTACGTGTATCAATTTTTAGGCAAAATAGAATTTCATTAATAAATATTTCATATACATACCACAAAAATCTAAATATGTGGCAATTAATTATTAATGTAAACATATCATATTTGATATTATTGCAGGAAATGTTCCAGCTATCTTTTTTTCCCACTCATAATGTAGTCGAATTTTTGGTATCAAAGCTAGAAACTTATTTGTCGAATAAATTCAATTATGAATACTTTTCAATTAAGAATAAGACAATCATAAAAAAATAATGTATATGTTTCAACATTAAATTAAACTTTCAGTATTACTTCAAAAAAAATAAATTAATTAAACTCTCAGTATCACCATTCACCCGCATTACTGTGGTTACCATGTCAATTAAGCTGTTAATATATTGAATTGTTTCACCAGACAGAACACATTTCCTGAAAAAAATTTCTTGGATGAAATTATTTAAACACGCTAGAGTGAGAAAAACAGAAAAATCGATGCTTGGCTAACTTTGTAGTATCATAATGAGTCATCTTATTGTATATACAATGAAAGTAACGCGATTACACGTTAAAAATACGCCAAATAAAACGAAAAGATCTCTCCATCAAAGATAGTTTTGAAAGTTTAAAAATCATGTATAACATCCTTCAACGGACTTGTACAATTTTTTAAAATCTTAATGTCCACTCTATGGTATAGAGCGTACATCAGGCACAGCTGGAAGATGAGACCAATCACTAAGATAACAATCAAATAACTTGACTGCGACATTTTGGACCGAGCGTCCAAAAATCCCCGCAATCCTACAAAGTCGTCAAAATATGCTAGGATGTGCAAAATTTATGTCATTTAGTTTAGCTTTGGCAAGAATAAGTATCATTTATCAACCACAATAATGCCGGTTAATCCCAATTTAAGATTTGTCAATCACCATTTGTCAATCACCAAGATTTCGGCTCCTGTGAAGAATTGGCTCGATTTAACCACAGAAATAAAAGCGGCTACCAAAATACCGTTTCAACTACAATAATAAGATAGTAAAGATCGAATTCAGAATCACATAGAACCATCTCAAGGACAAAAGAACAAACAGGTATAACATTGAAACGAGACATGATCTCCACTCTCAGTTTCTAATGACAGTGAAAGACTTCAACGCGACATAAATTTAGTTCAAAACAGAAGCACAGAAGGAACTAAAACGGCTATGCACCTAACAATAGTTTAAAGATCCTTCAACAGCAGCATTTCACTGAAAGAGTAAACAGCTCCCATCTTCTTACCAGCAACCTCGTTACGGAGCTGTCTTTTTCTTTGATAGGACACGATAGTTGAGCTGTAAGTCACCCTTCCATGCCTGTAGACGATGGAAAACTAGGTTTTGATTATGTTACGACAAGATACAGTACCATACTGTTAACAAATACATGGGAATCAAATCATCTTTTTACAGAATAAATGTCTTGATTCATGAAATACTCGCTTAACTTTAGCTTCTTGCAAAAGACAATGGGTTTCATTTTGGTCTAAAACCAACTCTTGATGCCATGAGTAAATAAAGTTTACTCTGAATAAATTTTAGACTGAAGACTAAACAAGCACACATATAAACAGAGCTTGGAGAAAAATTTAGCTTCACGAGCAAAAATGTTATGCAACTGATGAGGCAGACAAAACGAGAGAAAATACAAGAAAAATTACCCGCATTGTGAAATGCAATGACTGAATTAAAATACCACAAGCAAAAAACAGAACAGAAAGCGGGGATGAAATGAAGAAATCAGACTTTCCATTTAGTTATAGAATTCATCAGCATATGCATTACCGAGGCTACTGCTGCTGTTGGGTAGGGGCTGGATAGTTACCATATCCAGGGTAACCTGAATAGTACATATTTGTGTCCTGTGGGGCTTGTGCGTATCCATAAGTTTCGTATCCAGGGGTATATCCATAATATCCACCGTTCGACTGGTTGGCATCAACCTGACAATGTAAGATTCAAATAGATGAATACCATGAGAATGCAAGATTTGAAATTGAAAAGTTACAAAATGGGTAAAGTAACCTGTTTGTTTGAAGGACTACGGCCCCATGAGAGTCGAATGGTCTGTCCTCCCAGCTGTGTTCCACTTAGAATACGTATAGCTTCTTCAGCACAGCTTCTACACATATAAGTAAAAGATTAAAAAAAATCATGTAATATTTTTTTACATATATTAAAGGGAGAAAAAATAACTGCAGGCACAATCAATTTACCTATCAGCAAATTGAACAAACCCACATCGTTTGCCTACAGGAATTTTTACATGAATCAATTGTCCATATTGTCCAAAAACCTGCCTCAAGTGGTCATCTGTGACATTAGGATCCAAATTCCCAACAAAGATCTGATGTGAAAAAACCAAAACTCAAACTGTGAACAAATGTTTTTTTAAAATTTAGCATGTATGAACAGTAGTCAATAAATTTACTGACAGTTGTGTTAGTCGGATCATCCTCACTTGCTGTTCCCTGAGAAGTCTGGTATGAGGCTGTAATCATGAGAAAATGCAAGTGAGGGAAAGCCACAGGATGACAGGAAGGGGAACAGCGGAGAAGTAAAACAAATTTGATGCTAGATTTCAGCTTTTTCGAAAAACTGCAGGTCACATTCTCGTGAGAAAATCCAAATGGATGTTGTATGCATTATCATAATCCAAAACCTTGGATACAAATTAATACAAAACTATAGGCAATTCAGAATATTTTCAACACAAATTAGAGAGAGAAGAAGATAATTTCAAACAGAATGCTAACAATATGAGAGATAAATTCAAATAGAAGGCGGAAAAAAAATGGTACTGCACATGGAAAAAAATAAAAACAGAATGTTACAAGGAAAACAATCATTGATGAGACAGGAACTGGTCATTCAGTCAACTTACCAAGCACAAGTGTTGAAGACTATTGCGCAACGACATGATAAGTAATGGCAAAATAATAGAACCAAGTCATTTTCAATATTGCAATTATATTTTCCAGTTCAATATCATGCCCCAGAAACACAATTTGAAACATCTTACACATTTGACATTACACATCTTCAACAGGAAAATTTACGAACCGATACCACTGTTGTGCATCAAATGCAAACAAACCAGTCAACCCTTCAAGAATTGGCTGGCAAACCAGCACCAATATCAAAATAAGAAATAGTATCTGGAAATTGTTTGGTAACTAAATTTAGCTAGAAACAATTCGATGCACACTGGAATATAATTAACCACACTCCAAATTTTTGAAGACTTTAAAGGGGAACACCAAAATAGAACATTATAACTAAACCAAATAGAGTACAACTTACAGAATGGGAAGCATTGGGTACACTGAGAGAACTAAAAAACTCCATGATGTAAGCAAATTCACTGACCTTTGTCATTTGCCCACTCTTCATGGTCAGCCTTTTCTAAATGAAGTATCTCCAGCCTCAATTCAATAAAGAATAAAGGGTGGGAAGATAAAAAAAAAAATCTAATAATTACTAATGGCACGAAGGAAAGTGGTACATGGATATCTTGAGTTGTTGTAGCAGCTGAGTTTAAAGTTTGAAAAATAGATGGGCTTCAAATGTTAAGAGTAACTTAATTTGTCTGAGAGCTTGGATAATAAAGGACTGACGGAAAATAAAGTAGAATCGCGGTATAATTAAAGCCTCAAAAAGCCAAAAGTAAGTGAACGTTATAATAAAACTGACCTACAAAAAACCAGGCACTAAAAAGGTTATCATTTCAGCTGATATTGTCTCCAGGCCCCTATATGATAGAGCCTCCTGACACCCTGCTTTGAGACAATGGGAGTTTTTCATAAGATTATGCAAGTTTTTAACACTTCTGAACCTAAAATCTAAAGTACTGGAAGGAAATGACATTATCCGCGCTTATCTTCAAGAATTCAAACTCAAAGAAAGCAACTTAATAGCACTGCTCAACAAAGACACATCATTATTGGAGAATTCCAAAACTATAATGCCACCAATTCATTGAAACTGCGAAAATTCAGAGATCAAATCAAATGAAAGAGAAATTAATATCAAACTCAAAAATTGCACGAGAATTCAATGATCCACTGGTCAATCCAAACTAAAGTCAATGATAAAAACATGGTGCACACCTTTCGTCTGGACACCCACTTTCTGTTTGTTAGCAGCTGGACCAATCCGCATGGGTCTAGTGGAACAAAACCTTCCATTCATCTCAGTCATAGCACGAAGTTGTTCACTTTCATCACTAAACCTCACGAATCCATAACCCTTTGTACGTCCTGTAGTCCTATCTGTGACAATCTTTGCACCCTTAACTGAAGGATAATTGGCCCTAAAAGTTTCTTGAAGCATGAAATCAGTAACATCAGCTGCCAAATCTCCAATAAAAATGGTATATTCAGGAGAATCGTCATGCTTTTCACCCGCACCCATGGAGGCCCAGTTCATCCTAAACGTTTGCTCAACATTTGGGATTAGGGTTCCATTATACATATGCAGGTTTTTCTCTGCAGCAGCGTGACTAACAAATTCAATAAATCCATAACCTTCTGATTGTCCAGTTTGCTTGTTGCGAATGATTTTGACAGAGGCTACCTGAAGGATAAAAATATACATTAGGTTTACACACAAAATGAATAAAATAAAACGGAACATAAAGTTTAACCAGCCTCAACAAACAAAATTATAATGTTATGCTGAAAAATAACTCCTTTTCAAGATAGAAATGCCATCCGTGCATATATTATAAGGTCAAAATAAGAGTGAAACATAGAGGAAACTTATGAAGAGTCAACAAGAAAGGTAAATAGGGGTGCAGATGTAAAAAACCTGAAGGACACACAGGCATTGGCCAAAATTTTAACCCTGACCAATGTCCCAATAATGAACACACTTTACATTCAACCATGCAATAACATAAGGATACTTTAACAAAAGAAACAAAGAACAATTAAGAGAAATAAATTCAACTAGAAACTTCACTGCTTAATCCAACTGACGCATCCTAAAACTTAAATCTTTCTCGCTAGATAATTTTTCACACATTCATTTCTTATAGTATAAATCGAGCATGAACGCAGCACACTAGATAAGAAAAAAGACTTCGTCTTCTTCGAAAATATCTTACAAACGCATGAATCTTGATATTTCATAATTAACAAGTAAATCTACAAACAAACATTTCTTATACGGGTATTTCGTTTTCTGTGGAATAAGGGGACATACCTCGCCAGAGGATGCGAAACAGCTATATATGAACTGCTCATCCATCCAGTTCTGCAGATCTCCAATCCAGAGGCTACGTATTCCATCGTCCGCTACAGGTTGAGCAGTGGAAAATTGCTGGGGCATTTGAGGTGGCGCGGTGGCCTGTGGAGGCTGCTGTTGATAGTAGTATGCCGAAGCCGGTGGCTGTTGGGGCGGGGGAACCTGGTACTGTGGTTGTTGAGACGGCTGAGTCATCCACGGCTGTGGTGGCTGCTGCTGGTATTGCGGCGGGACCATGGTGTTTCCTGGCTGCATCATCGTTGCGGACGTGTGCGTGCTTGAGAGAAAAAGGATTGGAGCGAAACCCTAATTGGATCTGCGGATGAGGGGCACTGGAGAGAGAACCCTAGTTAATGGCCGAGGCTTTTTGGCAATTCCTCCACCACAAAGATATACATATAAATATTCCAACATATACATATGTTTTGTATAGTATTTTGTATATATAGAAATTTTATCAACCCAATAAATGATATTCAACTTATTTTCGAGTACTAAAACTCGATACCGTATTTTAATTATGCGAAAAATAAAAATAAAAAAAACAACTAAAACCCGAGGTCGAAAACGAGGTGAGAAAATATTGTTGGACAGTTGAAAAGTCCTCATATATATATATATATAGAGTTTTGCTATGGTGAGCAACCACCGTGAGCACTTCTGTGAGCACCTACCCACATGGCATTCACCTATTGGATGCATAACATGCCACATCAGCGGTGCTCACGATGGATGCTCATCATATCAAAACTGTGTGTGTGTATATATATATATATATATATATATATATATATATATTCGATCCCCGCACCCTAGGGTGCGGGGAATCCTTGCACACTCGTGCTCAAAAAAATTTCGATTGACTTGAAATTTTTACGGTAAGATCGTTTCAAAAATACGAATCCAACGATATATCATGTGCTACAAATTTCAATCTCGATGGCCGAAATCGTGAAGATGGCCGGAAATAGGGTTAAATGTGCAGTTTTTTGTCATATTCACGATTTCGGCCATCGAGATTGAAATTTGTAGCATATAATATATCGTTTGATTCGTATTTTTGAAACGATCCTACCGTAAAAATTTCAAGTCAATCAGAATTATTTTGAGTACGGGTGTGCACGAATTCACCGCACGGGGATCAAATATATATAATCTTGTTCCCTGCACCTTAGGGTGAGGGGGAATTGTGGGCGCCAGATCACTTTTTTTTTTTTTTTTTTTTTAATTGGGCCCAATCTTGGCCCACTTGATGAAGAACAACGTCTTCTCTCGCGAACGCTCAGTGTCTTCTTCTCTCGGCTTCTCTCGGGAGATAACGCTCCGCCGCCTCCTTCGCCAGCTAGAAATAGTCTTCCTACAAATAAGAATAAATTTAGATGCCATCCTTCATCTCCACTCAATTCCCTACCCATCACCAACACCAAGTCCCGACCCATCACCTTCATCGCCAAGGGAATCGGAAAGTGAAATGGATCTGTTGAGAGTGAAACTTATTTGGAGGTCGATGAATGATTGGGGGGGTGTTTGCAAGGAGGGGGAGATGGTGAGAGATCGATGTTGTTGATTGAAATGGAGGTGCGTGTGTTTGGTGAGCAAGAGATCTGGAAAATGGTGGTGCAGAGGTGAAAATTGTGCCCAGGGTATGGGTTTGGGTGGCAGGGGTGTTCAAGAACGGAATGAATGCTTGGTGTTCTTGGGAATAAAAAGTAAAAACCCAACATCTTGGTCAAACGTTCACCGGAGGTTGGGGCGGCAGAGATTGGTCTATGGTGCGGCCGTGCGGCGGATGGTGTCTTTCCCTCCAGGCGAGTTGTCGACGACATGGCGCGTAGAAGTGAAAGGGAAGAAAAGTGAAGGAAGCACTACGCTCTGTTTTTTTTATTTTATAAAATAATAATAAAAAAAAAGTGGGCGCCAGCTGGGCTGCCAGCTCAGCTGGCGCCCACAATTCCTGCACCCTTGGGTGCAGGGGAACAAGACTCTATATATATATATATATAGTTTCTTTCAAGTGCCCACCCATCATGCCCACTACCATGTCCACCAATGATGTGATACTATTTTATTGGATGTGATAAAGATGTGGTCCAATAGAATAGTGCCACATATTATATAAATATATATATATATATATATATATATATATATATATATATATTTCATCATTACTGAATTATCAAATAAAAAAGTTAAATTAAAATATACCATTTTTTTAATATAGTTCCCAAAAAAAACATTTTAAAATGACTGCATAATTTCAAAATTATTAAAAAGTTTTTTTCTTGCTTCCATTTAAAGTTATATGGACTGCATATTTTGTTATATTCCAAAAAATTATAAGTATATCGAGGTTACCTTTTTAAAGTGAAGTTTTAAGTAGCCCAATAAATTTTTGCTCATTTCATGTCCGACCATTAAAATCTGGTGCCGGGTTTTAGTTGTTTTTGTTTTTTTATTTTTCGCACCATTAAAACACGACACCAGGTTTTAGTGGTCGAGCACGGAGTGAACATTATTTGTTGGACAGCTTAAAATTTTTACCCTTTTAAATATATATATATATATATATATAAATATTTGGGAACATTATTTTAATTTTTAACATATATGTAACAAATGTTATCGATCGATCAAGTAGTCCAAGTTTTGTGTTTTTAAATATGTTCTGATATCTTATTTTGCTTACATTAATAGATGAATAGATCTCTTGTGAGACGATCTTATGGATTCGTGATCAATCTTACATATATATATATATATATATATATATATATATATATATATATATATACTAGCTTCTTAGTTTATCAAATTATCGCATTAAAAAATAATTTATGAATAAAAGTTGTTTTAAAAAAAATAAAAAACCAATCTTAAGCAAGTAAACATACGTGAGAGTTAGTTTTAAAATTTTTAAAATTAAAATATGTGAAACGTGAAGTATGAAATGGTGAGAAAGTTTATGAAAATAAATTGAAATTGTTAAATAATTTTTTATTTATTTATTGGATAGAGTTATTTTTGAAAGTTCGCATAAAAATACCAAAAAATAGTTACAATACAACCCTCTTACTTTATTAAATAATAATATTAAAGTAATAGATATAATAAAAATGAATATTTTTGTCGTAAAAAGTAATATTTTTTAATATTTGATACAAATGTGAGACTAAGAATCAGTCCCTATGTCAAGAATCTTTGTTTGAACTCTCTGATCTCACTTTTCTTTTCATTGATAAAAATCGGTACAAAAGGTTAAATCTTTGTTTGAGTACTCACAGTTTCAGATCTGGTATAAAAATTAAGATTTTGAGTATAACATTGAAACTACTTTATTACTACCAAAAGCTTATTGTACATACATGTTTATGTACAAAATATTTATATTAAAGCATCTGTTCATTATTTTTTTGACATATATATTAGTATTTTGAAAATCACGAAAATTAACAATTTTTATTGTATTAATTTAAGAAATTTGAGTACAAAAATATTTAATTTACGTATTGATTTATATATTTCTAGCATTAATTATCTCAAATTGAGTACAGAATCATGATTTATATTTTCAGTTTTAAAGAGATGAAATATAATACAAAATGTTTTATACCAAGAAAACAAGTTTTTGTACCAGATTCGAAATAATTAGTACTCAAATTTCATATATTTGTACTAGATTTTCAATTATTTATACTTATTTTTCACTTTGAAAATTATTTGTAGGCCCAGGTAGTAGAAACAAACTTTTAATGGATCAGGGAGTGCAGAAAAAGAAAAAATCTGACAGGGACTGAATTATAATGAAACATGTGATGGGGGAATTTTTAACAATTAACTCTAATATTAATCAACACAAATAAGATAAATTACTAAAACATCATTGATGATGTTTGATAAAAACGAGTGCCCGAGCTATCAAGGGTAGTATAGTGGGCTTGACGAGCTGACCGGGCTAGTAGAGATGAAGTGTGGTTTGTCCCTCCTTGATCAAGATGATCTGTACACAAGGGAAAGAAATGAAAGCACGTTAGTGGGACGCCGGAAGGTTTTCCGGCGGGGCCACTCCGATGCTTAAGTCAGACTCAGAAATAGAGTGGGCTTCAAGAAAAATGAATATAGTGCTTTGGAATTTTTGATGAACATACCTCTACAAACACCTGAGGCAAGGTATTTATAAGCCTTGGAGTGAGAGAGTCATTCCGCATTTCCAGGGTATTGGCCACGATCTGGGTCGTGGGTGCAAGAGTTGCCCACGTTTACCTGTCACACACGATGAAGCCGGAAGGCTTGAGATTATGGCAATCGTGGGGATCATGCCCTGGAGAAATGGGCTTTGCCTAAGTCATGAAGACCTGATCCTCCCGGGATCCTGGAGCTCCAGGTTTGCCTTTATACATCCCTAACGTCCTTGACTCGGTATAGCTTTGTTCACTGCCCTGACTAGCATCCTTGGTGCTTCTGCTTCTCCTTAGCCCTGATACCCCTGGCTTCCTGGGATATCACCACTCTTCCCTAAAAATAATCGGGCTAGAACCCTGTTCGCTGTCCTGACTAGCATCTCTGATGCTTTTGCTTCTCCTTAGCCCTGATACCCCTGGCTTCCCGGGATATCACCACTCCTCCCTAAAAATAGTCGGGCTAGAACCCTGTTCGCTGTCCTGACTAGTATCCCTGATGTTCTGCTTCTCCTTAGCCCTGATACCCCTGGATTCCCGGGATATCATCACTCCTCCCTAAAAATAGTCGGGCTAGAACCATGTTCGCTGTCCTGACTAACATCCCTGATGCTTCTGATTCTTCTTAGCCCTGATACCCCTGACTTCCCGGGATATCACCACTCCTCCCTAAAAATAGTCGGGCTAGAACCCTGTTCGCTGTCCTGACTAACATCCCTGATGCTTATGCTTTTTCTTAGCCCTGATACCCCTGACTTCCCGGGGTATCACCATTCCGTGGGGCTTTAAACAAATTGTGAAATTTTGTTAAATGCTGTAGGGCTGACGTCAGCCCTAGAATTTGAAGTGACGGGCAGGTGTCAGTGGACGTTACTTGTCCTTTCAACTACCCGTATGATCATTACGCTGCCCGGTTCAACTTCCCAAGCTCATCCTTACCCTCCGATCATCTTTAAATCTACAGCCTAGATGTAAGTTCTTCACCTATAAATACTAAACCCCTTCCTTCATTTTTTACTTTATCTGTTCATGCATTCCTTCCCTGCTTCTAAGTTTCTCCGGCTTTGGCGATTCTGTATTTCAAGCTTGGTTCTTATAGCCCTTGTTCGTGCTCCGTCCTTCTTCTGTAAGTTTTTACTCTACCTTATACTCAGTGTCCCCTTCTTTTACCTTGTCGTCTTCCTAAAAATGTCGGAATCTGCCTCTTCTACATCTGGTGCCAATGCTCGTGGCTCTGCTAGTGTAGAGTCCGCGGCCCTACGCCATGATTCTCCACCCCCTGTCATTTCCGGTGTCCAACCGAGATTAGCCCCTTCCTCCTCTCGTCCAAAGAAGGCCCAAACTGGGACTTCTAAGGATAAATGCAAAGCTAAAGCTTCTGCTTCTAACCCTCTTCTTCCTTTGCCCAAACCAAACCCTGAAGGTCCCTGGTTCTCCCAATTTACCAGTACCCTACGCCCAGAATCCATAGAGGAGCTTCGAGTTATGGGTAACATCCCTCCTGCATATTCTATTCTCATTCCCGGGTCCCTTGGCCGGGCTGACCAGCCGCCCGAGGGGTTTTATACCTTCTTCAGGGAACAGCTCAGGAATGGGCTTCATTTCTGTAGTGACCCTGCATGGAATCACCTACTAACTGGCAACTAATAGCATGCATTATGTGACGCCCGGGGCTGAAGAGGCAGGGAGTGATCGCCGGTGCCAAGAGGTTGCACGGACAATGAGCGGCTCCTGGTAGGCTTCTAGGCGGAGGGAGACATGAATGAACCGATCTCGTGCCGGAATGAGAGGGGATTCTGAGACTGTGTAGGTATGGGACTACATAGTTGAGGAGGGATTAAAAAGATTTCATATGTACTGCTCATATCAAGAAGGTGCATCTTCTTTTCGGGAGCTCATCACATAAGAACTCTAAGGTTAAGCGTGCTTGACTTGGGGCAATTATAGGATGGGTGACCCCCTGGAAAGTTTCTCAGGGTGCGTGTGAGTGAGGACATAAGCACGCTGAAAAGACCCGTCTTTATACAGTGGGACGTTACAAATGGTATCAGAGCCATGGTCCTTGGAGGGTGACTAGCCTGCTACACGGAGCTCAGAAACCGCACTGCCAGTCTGTAAGTTTTAAGTGTTTTAAATTATGATTTATACATGGGACACAGGAGTTTATATTTTCAATGATTTATGAAAATGAGAATTTAAAGTTATGACAGTCTTAAAGTCAAAAAATAAAAATAAAAAAATATTAGTTATGCATGGCGATTTACGTAAAGAAATATGTGGTGGTGCAGAATGCCTCCGAGACCTATGAATCGACGTGGGGAACCTCCACCTCCACCTCCGCAGAATCCTCTTGCAGCATTGGAGCAGGCCAATGCTAATATGATGGCAGGGACTACTGCTCTGTTGGAGCAGCAGGCTGCACGTCCTAGACTGTCCCACGAGGAGGACGTTGCTGAGCGGTTCCATAAGAAGGGGCCGAAGGAGTTCACTGGTACCACCGATCCATTGGTGGCTGAGGGGTGGATTCGTTCTTTGGAGTCCATCTTTGCATACATGGGGATTACTGACGCCGACAGGGTGAACTGTGCGACTTATATGATGAGGGGAGATGCAGCTCTTTGGTGGGAGGGTGCTGCCAGGGGAGTACATCTTCCTACATTGACTTGGGCGGAGTTTAGGCGTATCTTCTACGCCAAGTATTTCACGGAGGATGTGCGCAGTCGCATGATCCGGGAGTTTATGAGTCTCCGACAGGGGGACAAGACAGTGGTTGAGTACATCAAGCAGTTCGAGAGGGGGTGTCATTTTGTGCCCCTGATTGCTGATAGTGCCGAGGAGAAGATGAGACAGTTCATCGATGGGCTTAGGGCGGAGATCAAGCATGATGTACGAATGATGGACGTCACCACTTATGAGGCAGAGGTTAGTAGGGCATTGAGATCCGAGGATGGTAGGAAGGAGATCTTGAGGGAGCAGCAGAGGAAAAGGCAGTTCCAACCATCGTATCACGAGTCGTATCCACAGCAGGATGCAAAGAAGCAGTCCATTGGGCCGTTGAAGGGCCCAAATCCACCGAGACAGCAGGGAGCTATCGTTCCTCGTGCAGAAGCACTACCTCTTTGCCAGAAATGCCAGAAGCCCCATCCAGGGCCGTGCATGAAGGGATCAGGCATGTGCTATCATTGCAAGGAACCAGGACACATCATGCTGCACTGTCCCAAGAAGAATGCTATCGGACGTGTTTATGTGATGCAGGCGGAGGAAGCAGTGCCGGATACTTTGCGCATCACGGGTAATTTTTCTTAACGCATTAAAATTTGTCGTTTTTGGATTTGCTCTATTCGGGACTACGCAAAGAAACTTGTTATTGCCTGGAGTTCGTTTCAATTTCGAGGACGAAATTCCATTTAAGGGGGAGAGAATTGTAACGCCCAGAAATTCGTCACGTAAATCCGCATGCATAACTAGGGAATTTAATAATTTTAAAATAATGTAAAAATGTGTTAAATTGTTTTTATGAATGATTATTTAAATTATGTGATTTATTTGCATGTTTTAAAATAATTTCTTTCGGCATTTAAATCTGTTTGATGTGATTTATGAATTTATTTGAGAAATCTTATTTTTATGATCGCGTAGGCGGGGCCGTGGACGGACGAGATGTTATTTTCACCCAAAATATTTTATGGGATTTTTAAGAGCCTTAAAATATTATTTTAAGGTATAATTTGAAGAAAATTATGGTATTTATATATATTTATTTATGTGCTAGTTTTTATCCAAAATAAGTTATTTTAATTACTTTTATTAACCTTTAAAAATATCCTATTTTATTATTTCGAGATTATTAAGTTTTTAGAAAATTATCATGTATTTATTTTAAGTTTAAATTATAGTATTTATCTATCCTAATTATTTATTAACTAATTAACCTAGTTATCCTAAGATTTTCTACCCTTTCTCACGCCTCAACTCCCTAGCCGCCTCCCTCAACCTTTCTCCATCGTCTTCATCGTTCCAGCAAGATTTTCACAGCCCCATAGCCGAGCTTTTAATATTTTATATTGGTTTGGAGATTCGTTCGTCCCGGAGGAACCGTACGCGCGATATAAACGCTATTTCTTGCAAATAATCATCAAGGCACGTCTCGAATCCATTCTTGGCCACCATTTAAATCATATACACTGATTTTTACTATGAATGATTTGTTAATGCACGTGTTTTCAGAATTTAAGGATATTATTCATGATTCATGCATGTAATCACGTTTTTTATGCATATGGCTCATGTTGACGAGTTTTCTGACCACGGCTTGATCGGGACTGCTGCACCTTTGTTAGGGGTCTGATCTAGGGTCCTTAGGGTCGGTTTGGAGGGCTGGTTCATGGCTGGAAAGGGCTGGAACCGGCCATATCTTCTGATGCGCAGCAGGTCGCGCAGGTTGAGCGAGGTTGGGAGATTTGCTCGTTCTCGGTCCACAGAGCGTATTTTAGGGTGATTCCAGTTAGGTTAGAACCCCAAGACCTTGGGGAAGATTTTTCAGGTGGTTCTCCGGCCAGTTCTTGCCGGATATTGGCGGCCAAACGGCCGGAAGTGGCTGCTCGCGTTCTGCACGCGAGCAGAAACTAGGTCTAGAGTGTTTTGGTTCGTTCTTCTTCCACAGACCACGGTTTGAGGTAAAAGTTGTTGGGTTAGAACCGTCTGGGTGTTGGCTAAGTATGAGAGGTGGTTTCACGGCCAAAGGTGGCCTGAGCAGGCGGCACTATCAGATTTTCTGAAGCCGCTCAGGGCTGCCTCGAGTTGGGCTTAGGGGGAGGTAAGCTAGGGTTGTGTCTTGTGTTTTGACAGGCCGGGCTCCGCTTTTCGAGTCCGGGTCGGGTCTAAAATATAATGGGTTGAGTTAGTTTGGTCCGGGTCTGGGTTATATTAGTTGAACTCGGGTATTTTTATTTTAAATTAAATAAGAGATTTAGTTAATAATTAATGGGTTTGGGCTTGACTTAATTAATTAATTACACTAATTTAATATTAATTTTGGGCTTAAATAATTAATGAAGTGAGCCCACTAATTTTTCATGGGCCGTGTGATTCATGAGAATTATTGGGCCAAGTTGTGTCGGGTTTAGTAATTTTATCAGTCAAATTTATAAGTTAATGGTTAGTTAATAATTTTATTAATTTAACTTTAAGTTAATAAGTTGATGGGCCTAAATTATGTTTTTAGTGAGCCCATTAGTTTTTCATGGGCCTGGGGGCCCATGAACTTAATGGGCCAGGTCAGGTTGGGCTTTTGGGTTTTTGAGTCAGTCTAGAAATTTATGGGTTTAAGTTAAGTGGTCAGCAGCTCGAACAAGTCCATGGAAAAATAAACATCCGTAAATATATATTTAATTCATGCATGCATTTTATTAAATATATAAGTTTGATTTTTAAGAAAATAAATTAAATATATATTTACGGACAAATTTTCATGAAAATAAAGAAATAAATGAGAATTTTTATGTTCATGCATCATGTAACAATTTTTATGATAAGTTTAATTGCATGTTAAGAAAAAAATATTTTTATGGAAGTTGAAGTGAAGGTGGAAAGTGATGTGGTTGGAGGCCGGGATACCTGGGCCCGGTGACCTTCCTAATGATGTATAAGTATGATGAGCTTATGGATCCAGCTGAGAGGGCTGGTGAAGTGGCAGCACAGAGGTGGAAACCCCACCGCCGCGTACGTTGGTTTATAGATTGATCAATCGCTCAGTATGATGTCACCGACATGGATACGACCTGTTGAGAACTAAGAAATTATGATAAGACATTTTATGAGATTTATTAAATGTGATGTTTATGTTTAGCATGATGATGAAGCATTATAATTTTTTATTCATGTCTATATGCATATATTTTTAAGATCATGCACGTATATTTATATTCACGTATTTTATATGATGTGTGCTTGTGTGTGGTTTCATTTTGTTATATAAGGATAGAACGTGCTGAGCCTCTAGGCTCACTAGATTTAAATGGTGCAGGTGAGCAGAATATTAATGAAGTTAATGTGTTTCCGACTGACGGCGAGGGCGTATGAGTATCCAGCGGCTAGAACCCGTGACCATTGCTCTAAGATGAATTTTATGTTGAGACTAGAACATTTATTTCCGCATATGTTTTATTATTATAGATTTTCCGTACCTGCATGGATTTTAGATTTAAGTATTTATTTTCTAAGTTTTCATTAATCTTGGTGAAAGAAATATTATTTAGGAATTTTATTATGGCAATCTTATGAATGATTATTTAGTAATTAATTTTAAGTATTTAATTGCATGCGAGTACTTTTTATTGTATTTATTGTGTATATGTATTTTAAATTAAGTAAAGTATTTTTTTTAAAGTACAATATATATATGTATGGGCATATATATATTTATATTTATTATTTTATAGTTAGAGAGTTATTTAAAAAAAAAAAAATTTCACTAGAAGTTCTAGGATGTTTCATTTGGTATCAGAGCCGACCTCTCTTAGTACGGTATGGTTCGGGGACGAACCAAGCGGAAGCTTGTGGGCATGTGACGCCCGGGGCTGAAGAGGCAGGGAGTGATCGCCGGTACCAAGAGGTTGCACGGACAATGAGCGGCTCCTGGTAGGCTTCTAGGCGGAGGGAGACATGAATGAACCGATCCCGTGCCGGAATGAGAGGGGATTCTGAGACTGTGTAGGTATGGGACTATATAGTTGAGGAGGGATTAAAAAGATTTCATATGTACTGCTCATATCAAGAAGGTGCATCTTCTTTTCGGGAGCTCATCACATAAGAACTCTAAAGTTAAGCGTGCTTGACTTGGGGCAATTATAGGATGGGTGACCCCCTGGAAAGTTTCTCAGGGTGCGTGTGAGTGAGGACATAAGCACGCTGAAAAGACCCGTCTTGATACAGTGGGACGTTACACATTAAACTTAATACAGCAAAATACTTAACAGAGTAAAAACGTGCGGAAACATAACCATAATTTACATATCAGCTTAGTAACATAATCCAGGCTTAAATCTATAGTGATACAACCATATCGAAAACTTAAAAGTAAACATTATACAGCTATATCGAATCCTGCTGTATAATAAACTCCTTAAGGCTCCTGCTCTCTAGTCCTGCCTTGAACTACCAGCTCCGTCCATCCTGTGACCTGCCCCATGGAATAGGGTGTCCAAGATAACAATTAGGACGTGAGCGCTAACGTCCAGTACATAGACATGAGTAAACATATGTATATAATGCATGCAACATGATGACTGGTAAAGGGTCATCCAAAAAGTCATGCTCAGTACCGGCGCCACATGAGTGCTACCACTGCACGGATCAACCTTTGGGTGCAACCACACTCGTCTAGTACACCAGAGTAGTCAGACATAAAATGCCCCCGCCGTCGCGGTACTCTCAGTGACAGACTATTGAATATAGAGCTGAGCGGCTCTATAGTTAGGTATAACAAGGTATAGGCTCAACGTGTATATGCACATGACATATGAATATAAAAAGCGGTAAATCATATATCATGCCATATAATAATGCCAAATAAATGCAACATATAAACATGTATACTCGCTGGCAATCTCAGTCAATGTGTACGTACCTCTAGGCTAGTTCAAGTATAGTAGGATCCTAGGTTCCAAGCCTATATTCAAAAGTTCACCATATTACTACATAAATTCTATAAGCCTTAACTAAGCTAATAAGTACTCCCAAAACTTAAATAGATTCCCGGATCATACCTTCGTCCGTAGATAGCCCTTTGAAGTCGCTAGTCCCGGATCACTATAACCACTCCTTGGTTATTCCAGAACCTCTATTATAACCGATAGGGCCCTCAAGTGTATATCTCACACTATATAACTGAAGAAGGAAACTCGGGAATTCGTAATTCAAATGAAATCAGCCAAGCCCTATTTATAGGCAAAATTCCCGGCCAGGATCGGAACCACAGATCTTGGGATCGGAGCTTCCGATCCAGCTCACGCCTTGCATGCATGACACGCCGGGATCGGAACGTCCGATCCGACGATCGGAGCTTCCGATCTTGCCTCCGATCAACACTTGTCAAAACTTGTGGCTGAGTCATCGGGTAAAGCTGGCAGCCGGAGATCGGAACGTCCGTTCCAGGATCGGAGCTTCCGATCTCGGTGCTTCCGCTGAGCTTCCGAAGTGGCTGGGATTGGAGCTTCCGATCTGGGTTCGGAGCTTCCGATCCGGCCCAAAGTCAAAAGCCCAAATTCTCTTCCGAAGTCCAATAACACTCCGAAATTGATTAATTACCAACCCTTAATCATGTTTAACATATTATTATCTTAAAATGAGTTCTGGGTTACTACATTCTCCCCACCTTTAGATATTTCGTCCGCGAAATAACATCTAAAGACAAATCAAGATAACAATATGAATTATCAAACCACGTTTTATTACAACAACTGTAATTACAACTACATGGTAATAAAAAATACAAAGCAAATAACTCAGGATATTCTGCTTGCATACGACTCTCAGTTTCCCAAGTTGCTTCTTCAATGCCTCGGCGCTGCCACTGTACCATCACAAGTGGTATAGTCTTGTTCCGAAGAACTTTCTCCTTTCTGTCTAAGATACGGATTGGTCGTTCAACAAAAGACAGATCTGGCTCTAGCTGAATATCAGTAGACTGAATCACATGAGATTCATCAGCTATATACTGTCGAAGTAACGACACATGAAAAACATTATATATACTGGAAAGATTTGGCGGTAAAGCCAAACGATATGCAACATCTCCGATCTTCTCCAGTATCTGGAAAGGTCCAATAAAACGAGGAGACAACTTGCCTTTCACGCCGAATCTCATCACCTTCCTGAAAGGTGATACTCGTAGAAACACATATTCACCAGGCTCAAACTGAAGTGGCCTGCGACGAATATTAGCATAACTGGCTTGTCTATCTTGAGCAACTTTGATCCTATGCTTGATCAAATCTACCTTGTCTACAATTTGCTGCACCAATTCAGAACCCTCGACTTGCCGTTCCCCGACTTCATCCCAGAATAACGGAGTACGACACCGTCGACCATACAATGCCTCGAAAGGTGCCATATCAATACTACGATGATAACTGTTATTGTAGGAAAATTCGATCAAAGGTAACTGATCCTGCCAAGATAAGCCAAAGTCCATGACAGAAGAACGTAGAATATCCTCCAATGTACGAATCGTCCGCTCTGACTGTCCGTCAGTCTCCGAATGATATGCAGTGCTCAAACTCAGAGTGGTACCCAACGCCTCCTGAAAACCACCCCAAAAATGTGAGGTAAATCGCGGGTCTCTATCACTAACTATGCTCACTGGAATCCCATGCAATCACACTATCTCCTGGATGTATAAACGTGCCATGCGATCATAAGAATACTCCCGGTTATAAGGAATAAAGTGTGTTGATTTTGTCAAACGGTCAACAACGACCAAGATAGCATCACACTGACGTGAAGTCATAGGTAAGTGAGTAAAAAAATCCATAGTTACGTGCTCCCATTTCCATTCAGGAATCTCAAGATTATGCAATAATCCACCTGGTCGTCGATGTTCAGCCTTGACCTGTTGACAAACCAAACATCTCGAAACAAATTGATACACAATCCTCTTCATCCCTTTCCACCAGAATCTAGTTCGCAAGTCCTTATACATTTTCATGCTTCCAGGATGAACTGATAATCGACTCCTGTGAGCTTGAGATAGAATATCGTTCCTGAGCTCCGCAACATTAGGTACAACCACTCGATTAGATAAGCACAATAAACCATCTGCTTGAAAATGAAATCCAGATGTATTAACTCCATTGGCTAAACGTGCCAAACGCTGAGTCTTAACATCAAATATCTGAGCATCTCTGATCCGAGAATACAATGCTGGCTCAGACAAAATAGTATATAATCGAATCCCATTTCTCCATTTCTTGTGTTTGAGCGTAAAACTCAATGAACAGCACTCTTGAATCATATGAGATACTTCACTAGTCTGAAGTGCAGAAAGTCTCACCTGCTGACTCAAGGCATCAGCAGTAAGATTAACAGAACCTGGATGATATTTGATTTCACAATCATAATCCTTCAGAAAATCCATCCAGCGTCTCTGTCGCATATTCAACTTCACCTAAGTGAATAAATACTTCAAACTCTTGTGATCCGTGAATATCTCAAATTTCTCGCCATAAAGATAATGCCTCCAGATCTTGAGTGCAAATACAATGGCGGCTAACTCGAGATCATGTACTGGATAATTATTCTCATGCGTCTTCAACTGTCGAGAAGCATAGGCAATAACATGTCCATGCTGTGTCAGAACACATCCTAACCCCTGACCAGAGGCATCAGTGAAAACAACATATCCTCCTGATCTAGAAGGTAGAGCTAGCACAGGTGCAGTAGTAAGATGTCTACGCAGCTCATGAAATGACTCCTCACAATCCAAGGACCATATGAAGGCAACATCTTTCCATGTAAGCTGTGTCAAAGGCCTTGCCAACTGTGCAAAATTCTCGATGAACTGACGGTAATATCCAGCTAGACCCAAGAAACTACGAATCTCAGCAACCGTCGTCGGACGAGACCAGTTCAGCACTGCCTCTATCTTACTAGGATCAACAGATATCCCTTCAATAGAAATCACATGACCGAGAAACACTACACGATCAAGCCAGAATTCACACTTGCTCAATTTCGCATATAGTTGCTTATCTCGTAACGTCTGTAAAACAATCCTCTAATGCTGTGCATGCTCATCCTTGTCACGAGAATAGACAAGAATATCATCAATGAAGACGATGACAAATCTATCCAGATATTCTCGAAATACCTGATTTATCAGATTCATAAAGATTGCCGGTGCATTCGTCAAACCAAATGGCATAACCAGAAATTCATAATGCCCGTATCTGGTCCTAAAAGCAGTCGTAGAAATATCTGAGTCTCGTACCCGCATCTGGTGGTATCCAGATCTCATATCTATCTTGGAGTAAATAGAAGTACCATTTAGTTGATCGAATAGATCATCAATCTGCAGCAAAGGATACTTATTCGTGATGGTGACACGATTCAACTGCCTGTAATCAATACACAATCGCATCGATCCATCTTTCTTCTTAACGAACAAAACAGGTGCTCCCCACGGAGAAACACTCGGACGAATATATCCCTTATCAAGCAGATCCTGTAACTGCTGTTTCAATTCCCTCATCTCTGATGGTGCTAGACGATAAGGCGCTCGGGATATAGGCGTAGTTCCTGGTACTAAATCAATACCAAATTCAACCTCTCGCACCAGAGGAAAACCAGGAATCTCATCAGGGAATACATCAGGAAACTCACTAACTACCGGTAACTGATCAATACCCGTACTACTCATGGACATATCAACTGCATAGATAAGGTAGCCCTCCCCACCTGACTCCAAGACATGACATGCCTTCAGAGCCGAAACAAGTGGCATCGAAGGTCGCGCACCCTCACCATAAAAATACCAGCTATTACCCTTAGCAGGATGAAACTGTACCAGACGCTGATAACAATCCACAGTAGCATGATACAAAGTCAGTATATCTATTCCCAAAATACAATCAAAATCTGTCATCGCTAATATCATCAAATTAGCCGATAACGTATTACCCTCAAACTCTAGAAGGCAACCCATCACTAGACGCTTAGTTACTATCTCCTGCTCCAGCGGAGTAGATACATCTAAATCCATATCTAATGATACATAAGGTAATCTATGTCTCTTAACAAAGCGACTAGAAATAAAGGAAAGCGATGCTCCAGTATCAATTAAAACAAGTGCAGGAATACCACATAACAAAAAGGTACCTGCCAACATGCGATCGCTTCCCTCTGTAGCCTGTTCTTGAGACAAAGCAAATACTTTCCCTTGAGTCTGGGGACGGTAACCAGAAAAACTCTATGGTGCTGGCTGCTGTCGTGGAAAAGTAGAAGCCTGAGATCCAACCTGTGATCCCGATCCACTAGCAGAACCCATGCGCTGAGGACAATCTCTCCGCAGATGTCCCTGCTGACCGCAAATATAACAAGCATCAGTAGCTCTCCGACATGAAGCTGCAGGATGCTTCCCTCCACAGTGACTACAAAACTCCTCCTTCTTCTTCTTCTTCCCAAAACGGAACATACCTCGTGAACCACGAGATCCAGATGAAGTAGTAGGAGTAGAAGAAGACGTAGGTCCAGATTGCACAACAGATTGAGCTCTAGGCTCAAATGATCCACTAAGCTGTGCTGGCATCAACAACTGTGCACGCCTGTTGCTGGTCTCCACAAGACGGCAACGGTTCACCAAAGTCTCATAAGATAGTGGGTCATCACAGACAATAACCTGTGAGTAGATATCTTGGTTCAGGCCTTGTAGAAAGAGATCATACTTCGATGCATCACTCTCATTAATATGAGGACTGAAAGGTAGCAGATCAAGAAATCATTGCTGATATTGATCAAAAGTCATTGATCCTTGCCTCAGAGTAAGCAACTCCACCGATCGTGCTTGGCGAACAGCTGGAGGAAAATACAGTTTCTGGAACTGCTGAAAGAAATCTCCCCAAGTCACCTGTCCTCTCTCAGTACGTGCGTGAGCAGCTTTGGCATCCTACCAAAAACGTGCTCGATCCTCTATAACAAATTCTAGAACTTCCAATTTCTGATCCTCAGTACAATCGAAAGCACGAAAAGTACTCTCGAGTTTAGACATCCAACTTCTTGCTTGTTCAGGATTCTCGCCTCCCACCAAAGGTTTCGGTCCTACTTGCATGAATTTATTGATAGAGTAGCGACGTATACCCTCATGATGACGATGTTGATCATCATGATGGCGGTGATGACGATGATGATGACCACCTCCCTGGCCAACACTACCGTGACTCTCGTCAGCCATATCCTGAAAAGAATTGCACATTAAAATCCCAAATGCGCAAGAATTACTCAAAACTAATTCTAAATCCCAAGTACTAATCCCAAAATCTAAGCATGCTCTGATACCAAAAATGTAGTGACCCTGCATGGAATCACCTACTAACTGGCAACTAATAGCATGCATTAAACTTAATACAACAAAATACTTAACAGAGTAAAAACGTGCGGAAACATAACCATAATTTACATATCAGCTTAGTAACATAATCCAAGCTTAAATCTATAGTGATACAACCATATCGAAAACTTAAAAGTAAACATTATACAGCTATATCGAATCCTGCTGTATAATAAACTCCTCAAGGCTCCTGCTCTCTAGTCCTGCTTTGAACTACCAGCTCCGTCCATCCTGTGACCTGCCCCATGGAATAGGGTGTCCAAGATAACAACTAGGACGTGAGCGCTAACGCCCAGTACATAGACATGAGTAAACATATGTATATAATGCATGCAACATGATGACTGGTAAAGGGTCATCCGAAAAGTCATGCTCAGTACCGGCGCCACATGAGTGCTGCCACCGCACGGATCAACCTCTGGGTGCAACCACACTCGTCTAGTACACCAGAGTAGTCAAACATAAAATGCCCCCGCCGTCGCGGTACTCTCAGTGACAGACTATCGAATATAGAGCTGAGCGGCTCTATATTTAGGTATAACAAGGTATAGGCTCAACGTGTATATGCACATGACATATGAATATAGAAAGCGGTAAATCATATATCATGCCATATAATAATGCCAAATAAATGCAACATATAAACATGTATACTCGCTGGCAATCTCAGTCAATGTGTACGTACCTCTAGGCTAGTTCAAGTATAGTAGGATCCTAGGTTCCAAGCCTATATTCAAAAGTTCACCGTATCACTACATAAATTCTATAAGCCTTAACTATGCTAATAAGTACTCCCAAAACTTAAATAGATTCCCGGACCATACCTTCGTCCGTAGATAGCCCTTTGAAGTCGCTAGTCCCGGATGACTATAACCACTCCTTGGTTATTCCAGAACCTCTATTATAACCAATAGGGCCCTCAAGTGTATATCTCACACTATATAACTGAAGAAGGATACTCGGGAATTCGTAATTCAAATGAAATCAACCAAGCCCTATTTATAGGCAAAATTCCCGGCCAGGATCGGAACCACCGATCTCGGGATCGGAGCTTCCGATCCAGCTCACGCCTTGCATGCATGACACGCCGGGATCGAAACGTCCGATCCGACGATCGGAGCTTCCGATCTCGCCTCCGATCAACACTTGTCAAAACTCGTGGCTGAGTCATCGGGTAAAGCTGGCAGCCGGAGATCAGAACGTCCGTTCCAGGATCGGAGCTTTTGATCTCGGTGCTTCCGCTGAGCTTCCGAAGTGGTTGGGATCGGAGCTTTCGATCTGGGTTCGGAGCTTCCGATCCGGCCCAAAGTCAAAAGCCCAAATTCTCTTCTGAAGTCCAATAACACTCCGAAATTGATTAATTACCAACCCTTAATTATGTTTAACATATTATTATCTTAAAATGAGTTCTGGGTTACTACAGTTTCCCTGTTCATCCTTTCTATTATAAAATTGCTGCTTTTTACAAGGTTCCCCTGAACCAATTTCATCCAAATGCTTTCCGTATGATGGCCGCCACTTACGTCCTTTTCAAAGCTAACAATTTGGCCATCACCCCTCTTGTTTTTCACTATTACTATGCCTGCCGTTTTACTGAGATGGCCTTTTCTTTGAACGCCAGGCAAAATGCCCGGTTCCTAGACGACACCCCATCCTCTTGGAAGGGGTGGAAAGAAAGATTCTTTTATGTTCAGCTACCTAGTGACCGAACCAGACCCACCGAATTCTTGACTGCCCTTCCTCCCCAGCCCGAACTCCCTAAGAATTATAAGCTAGAAGAACCATATCTTCGCTCTCAAGAGCTGGTGGAAAACCAAAAGTTTCCTTCAGCCCCTCTCCTGGAGGAGAAAATCTTGAATGATTATGGGTTGGGTGACCGGGTAGTTGATCCGGTAGACCGGATTATTGATGATTATGATGCCCCGGCCCCGGCCTCTGGTATGTTTTACTGCTATTATGTACTTGCTTCTCTTCCATACTGTTTCTAATGTACCAATTCTTTTCATTCACATTTTGTGCAGCAGAACCGGCCACCAAGAAAAAGAAAAAATCTCGACTAATGAAGCAGGCCTTTGCCAAGAAACGGGCAGCTGAGAAGGCGGCTGCTCAAAAAAGAGAGGAAACCAAAGCTGCGGAGGCGGCCAGGAAAGCCAGAGTCCTTCAACTAGCTGAGGAACGGCGGGCACAAGGGAGCTAGGTCCAAGAGCGTCTATGCTCCTCCACTGGTCCTGGTCCTGCTTCCCCCCCCCCCCCCCATCTTTTGTTGTAACGCCCATGATTCCTTTAATGGAAACCGGGGTAGAAAATGAGTCTAGTTCCCCTGTTGCTGAACCCTCCTCGTTTCTGATCCGTAAAAGAAAAGCTGTGGGGGAACCAGACATGGTCATTCTAAGTGACCCCGAAGAGGTGGCTCCCCTGTCTCCTTCTTTCCAACCCCTGACACCATTTTATGAAGCTGCACCGGGTTATAGCCCCCTGGGTGCGAGGGAGAATATATTTCAGGCAGGGTCCTCCGGTCGGGGAGTACGGATATTGAAAGATCTCATAACTCCTGCGGAGCAACACTATCTTTGTCATCAAGGCCCTGATGTCAAATACTTCGAGGGCACCAAGCGGATTATATCTGTAAGTCTATTTTTCTGGATTGAATGGTTTTCTGACATTGCACTTCTTTTTAACACCTGTGTTTATAGGGGCTGCATATGCTGGTGGACAGCTATGAAGATGCGACCCGGTTTGGCCGGATTGAAACAGACCGGGCGCATGTGGAGGCTGAGAGGTCCCGGACTATCTTAGAGCTGAACAAGAAGTTGGAGCAGGAGCTGCAAATGACGAGGCAAACTCATGACCAAGTGGTGTCAAGCCTTCGGTCCTCCTTAGATAGAGCTGAAAATGCCGTGCAATCTGCGCAGGCTGATCTTGCTCAAGCTCGGGCTACTGCGGGACAGAGTCAAGATCGTCTTATGGCGGTCATGGCTCAAATGGAGGCAGCCTAACAGGAAGCTTCTAAGGCTCAGGCGGAGGTGGCAGCGGCCAAGGATAAGGCCGAAAAAGCGGTGTCAGCCCTGGAGACCCGGTTAAAATCTGAAGAAGAGATCAAGGCCGCTGTCCTGACCTCAGCGGAGTTTCAAGAGGCTGTAGTGGACAAATCCTACGCCTTCTTCCAGACTAGCTTTTACAAGTACCGAGATCAATTTGAGGAGGCTGGGCTATGGTCTACTGAGCAAAAATATTTCCCCGATTTGGACAAGGCCATTGACTTCCTCCCTAGTGCCAAAGAAACTGAAGGTGCAGAGGCTGCCCTCCCTAAAGGAGCTCCGACAATTGAAGACGGGGGCCCCTCTGACAACCCCAGTATTTTGAATTAATTTTTGTAATTGGGCCGTAGAAGCCCCTCCTCCTGTACTCCTTTATTCGTAATGCAATTCGTCTGTTCTCTTTATTTTAATGCTTTACTTATAAAAGAGTAGATAGTGCCAAGGGATTATAGATGCCCTGGGGCTGAAGATGGGTGCCGGGGCCTAGAACCTCCCGGACTTATACAATGCCAAGGGCTTATATATGCCTTGGGCTTAATATGGGTGCCGGGGCCTGGATCCTCCCGGGCTTATATATGCCTTGGGCTTAAGATGAGTGCCTGGGCCTGGAACCTCCCGGGCTTATATAGTGCCAAGGGCTTATATATGCCTTGGGCTTAAGATGGGTGCCGAGGCCTGGATCCTCACGGGCTTATATAATGACAATGACTTATATATGCCTTGGGCTTAAGATGGGTGCCGGGGCCTGGAACCTCCCGGGCTTATATAATTCCAAGGGCTTATATATGCCTTGGGCTTAAGATGGGTGCCGGGGCCTGGAACCTCTCGGGCTTATATAGTGCTAAGGGCTTATATATGCCTTGGGCTTAAGATGGGTGCCGGGGCCTGGAACCTCTCGGGCTTATATAATGCCAAGGGCTTATATATGCCTTGGGCTTAAGATGGGTGCCGGGGCCTGGATCCTCCTGGGCTTATATAATGCCAAGGGCTTATATATGCCTTGGGCTTAAGATGGGTGCCGGGGCCTGGAACCTCCCGGGCTTATATAATACCAAGGGCTTATATATGCCTTGGGCTTAAGATGGGTGTCAGGGCCTGGAATCTCCCGGGCTTATATAGTGCCAAGGTCTTATATATGTCTTGGGCTTAAGATGGGTGCCGGGGCCTGGAACCTCCCGGGCTTATAAAACATTCTTGAATGAATAAACCCCTTCATTAATAGACATTAATTACAATCAAAAAACAAAATATTTTTTCAAATGCAAAGCATTCCATGGTCGTTTAAGGAGGCGTCCCTGACTATCTTGTAGGTACCAAGTATTAGCACCGACCCTTCTGATAAGCTTGTATGGCCCCTCCCATCGGGCATCTAACTTCCCAACTTCCCCTGCTGGATTAACCCTCTTCAACACAAATTCTCCTTCTTTGAATTCCCGAGACTTGACTTTTTGATTATAAGCTCTCATCACCCGAGCTCTATAGGCTTCCATTCTGTGAGCCGCTTTCTCCCTTCGTTCTTCAATGAGATCCAATTCTTGTGTCCGGGCTCCTTCTTCTGTATCATCATATGCCCTAATCCGAGCTGAAGTCTGTCCAATCTCTACTGGCAGAATAGCCTTCGAACCATATACCAGGCTAAAAGGTGATTCTTGTGTGGCAGTATGCGGAGTGGTGCGATAGGCCCACAACACACTCGGGATCTCCACTACCCAGTCTTTTCCCATTCCATGCAACCGAGCCTGTAAAGATCGAACAATAGTACGGTTGGTTACCTTCGTTTGACCATTACTTTGAGGATAGGCTACCGAGGTGAAGGCCTGTTTAATGTCCATCTCGGCACACAAATCTGCCAATTTCTGCCCCTGAAACTGCCTGCCATTATCCGAGACCAACTTCCTTGGGAGCCCAAATCGGCATACTATGTTCTTCCACAAAAACTTCATTACTTCAGCTTCTGTTATTTTTGCCAAAGGCTCTGCCTCCACCCACTTGGAAAAATAATCCACGGCTACCGACAAGAATTTCTTCTGTGCCCGGGCTTGCGAAAAAGGCCCAACTATGTCCAGACCCCATTGATCAAAGGGGCATGAGGCCCATACCGGATTTAAATTACTTGCCGGGCTATGCTGCACATTACCAAACCTCTGACAGCCTTCACAAGACCGGGCAATCTTAGATGCATCATGAAACATCCTAAAACTCCTACTGAATTTTTTTTTTTTAACAAAACTCTCTGATAATAAAATAATGAATATAAATATATATATGTCCATACATATATATATCATACATAAAAATAACTTTACTTAATTTAAAATACAAATACACAAAAGATACAATAAAAGTACACGCATGCAATTAAATACTTAAAATTAATTACTAAATAATAATTTATAAGAATGCCATAATAAAATTCCTAAATAATATTTCTTTCACAAAAATTCAGGAAAACTTAGAAAATAAATACTTAAATCTAAAATCCATGCATATACTAAAAATCTATAATAATAAAACCTATGTGGAAATAAATATTTTAGTCTCAACATAAAATTCATAATAGAGCGATGGTCACGGGTACTAGCTGCTTGGATACTCATACGCCCTCGCCGCCAGTCGGGAACACATTATCCTTATTGACATTTTGCTCACCTGCACCATTTAAATCTAGTGAGCCTAGAGGCTCAGCACGTTCTATCCTTACATAACAAAATGAAATCACACACAAGCACACATCATATAAAATACGTGAATAATAATTATACGTGCATGATCTTAAAATTATATGCATATAAACATAAATAAATAATCATACCGCTTTATCATCATGCTAAATATATATCATCATACTTAATAAATCTCATAAAATAACTTATCATGATTTCTTAGTTCTCAACAGGTCGTATCCATGTAGGTGGCATCATACTAAACGATTGATCAATCTATAAACCAACGTACGTGGCGGTGGGGTTTTCACCTCTGTGCTGCCACTTCACCAGCCCTCTCAGCTGGATCCATAAGCTCATCATACTTATACATCATTAGGAAGGTCACCGGGCCCAGGTATCCCGGCCTCCAACCACATCACTTTCCACCTTCACTTCAACTTCCATAAAAATATATTTTTCTTAACATACATTTAAACTTATCATAAAAATTCTTACATGATGCATGAACTTAAAAAAAAATCTCATTTATTTCTTTATTTCATGAAAATTTGTCCGTAAATATATATTTAATTTATTTTCTTAAAAATCATACTTATATATCTAATAAAAATGAATGCATGAATTAAATATATATTTATGAACATTTATTTTTCCAAGAACTTGTTCGAGCTGCTGGCCACTAGACTTAAACTTAAAAAAAAAACCTAGACTGACTCAAAAACCCAAAAGCCCAATCTGACATGGCCCATTAAGCTTCATGGGCCTTCAGGCCCATGAGAAACTAATGGGCTAACTATAAACATAATTTAGGCCTATTAACTAATTAACTTAAAATTTAATTAATATAATTTATTAACTAGTCATTAACTTATAAATTTGACCGATAAAAATACTAATCCCGACACAACATGACCCAATAATTCTCATGGATCACACGGCTCATGACAAATTAGTGGGCTAAATTCATTAATTATTAAATCCCATTAATCTTATCCAATTAATTAATTAATCAAGCCCAAGCCATTAATTAATTACTTAAACTCTTAATTAATTAGAATAAAATACCCGAGCCCAAAATAATAAAATCTAGACCCGGACTAAAACTAAATTGGCCCATCATAACATGACCCGACACAGATCCGGACCCATGGACCCAAGGCCGGCCCGCTTAAACCCAAAAGCTCATTGTACGTGACCTTCTCCCCATTCAAACCTCTTAACTCCCTTACGGCAGTCCCCCCTTTCCCCCTTGCTACAGCCCAGCTCCGGCCACCCCTGGCCGGAGAGCCGCCGGCAGGACCAACCAAGGGTCCTGCCAGTTCCAACAAACCCGCCCTGGCCCAGCCAACCCCCACTATGGCTGAACCGGCCCCTTTGAAACCAAACCTGCTGTGCGATCTGCACAGCCCACGCCCTTGACCTTTTTGAACCTGCTCCGGCCACCACCGACCGGAGCTCCGACACCTGGACCATCCCAGGGTTCAGACGGAACCTAAGGACCAAGCTTGGCTCAGCCAAAAGCCCCCCTATGCAGAATCCTATCCCATCTTCCTCCAGAAATCTGCACTCGCCCAACTTCTGTCCTAGCCCATTTAGCATGGTTCCAGCCACTTCCAGCCCTGAAACACCCTACCAAAACCGACCCTAAGGACCCTAGATCAGACCCCTAACAAAGGTGCAGCAGTCCCGATCAAGCCATGGTCAGAAAATCATCATCATGTGCCTTATACAACAAAAAACGGGATTTCATGCATGAATCACAAATATTATCCTTAAATTCTGAAAACACATGCATTAACAAATCATTCATGCTTAAAAATAGTTTATATGATTCAAATGGTGGCCAAGAATGGATTCAAAACGTGCCTTTGTGATTTAATCGCTCGAATATACGTTATCGACGCGTAGATTGATCTCCGGGATGAACGATACGTCAAATTCTTGATTTTTCTTCAAGTTAATCGTGTTGTGTGTGCTATGAAGTGGAGGAGGTTTCTGATGGATGATGGAGGTGGCTCAAAGGTGAGTTTACGTAAGGTAAGGGGTAGGTGGATTAGGGTAGAATATCTTAGGATAATATTTTGGGTAATCTAGGTTAAATATTTAAATAAATACTTTCGATAGATAATAACTATAATTTAACCTTTTAAAAAAATACATGATAATTTGCTAAGAACTTAATAATCTCGAAATAATAAAATAGGAGATTTTTAAAGGTTAATAAAAGTAATTAAAATAACTTATTTTGGGTAAAAACTAGCACATAAATAAATATATATGTAAATACCATAATTTTCTTCCAATTTTACCTTAAAATAATATTTTAAGGCTCCTAAAAATATCATAAAATATTTTGGGTGAAAACAAACATCTCGTCCGTCCACGGTCTCGCCTACGCGATCATAAAATCAACTTTCTCAAATAAATTCATAAATCATATCATACCGATTTAAATGCCAAAACAATATTTAAAACATGTCAATAAATCACATAATTCACATAATAACTCATAAAACAATTTAACACATTTTCACTTTTTTTTTAAAATTATTAAAATCCCCTAGTTATACATGCGAATTTACGTGACGAATTTCTGGGCGTTACAATTCTCTCCCCCTTAAATGAAATTTCGTCCTCGAAATTGAAACGAACTCTAGGCAAGAACAAGTTTCCTCGTGTAGTTCCGAATCAAGCCCTCCAAATGTGACAAATTTAATGCGTTAAATATAATTACCCGTGATGCGCAAAGTATCCGGTACTGCTTCCTCCGCCTGCATCACATAGACTCATCCCGCAGCATTCTTCTTGGGACAGTGCAGCATAATGTGTCCCGGTTCCTTGCAATGGTAGCACATGTCTGATCCCTTCATGCACGGCCCTGGATGGGGCTTCTGGCATTTCTGGCAGAGAGGTAGTGTTTCTGCACGAGGAACGATAGCTCCTTGCTGTCTCAGTGGATTTGGGCCCTTTGACGGCCCAGTGGCCTGCTTCTTTGCATCTTGCTGTGGATACGACTCGTGGTACGATGGTTGGAATTGCCTCTTCCTCTCTGCTCCCTCAAGATCTCCTTCCTACCATCCTCGGATCGTAGTGCCCTACTCACCGCTGCCTCATAAGTGGTGACATCCATCATGCGTACATCATGCTTGATGTCCGCCCTAAGTCCATCGACGAACTGTCTCATCTTCTCCTGCGCATTATCAGCAATCAGGGGCACAAAATGACACCCCCTCTCGAACTGCTTGATATACTCAACCACCGTCTTGTCCCCCTGCCGGAGACTCATGAACTCCCGAATCATTCGGCTGCGCACATCCTCAGTAAAATATTTGGCGAAGAACATCCTCTTGAACTCCTCCCACGTCAAAGTCTGTGGGTTCACACCTCGAACTGCGCCCTCCCACCAAAGGGCTGCATCGTCTTTCATCATGTACACCGCGCACTTTATTTTATCGGCATCAGTGAGTCCCATATAAGCAAATATGTTCTCCAAGTAACGGATCCACCCCTCAGCCACGAGTGGATCAGTGACACCAGAAAACTCCTTCGGTCCCTTCTTCTGGAATCGTTCCGCAACGTCTTCGTCGTGTGAAAGTCGGGGTCGTGCTGCCTATTGCTCCAGCAATGCATTGATTCCTGTCATCATATTAGCATTGGCTTGCTCCAGTGCTGTGAGCGGGTTTTGCGGAGGTGGAGGATTCTTGCGTCGGTTCATCTGTCTAGGAGGCATATTGCACCACCACATATTTCCCCACGTAAATCACTATGCATAGCTAATATTATTGACTTTAAGACTGTCGTAACTCTAAATTCTCATTTTCACAAATCATTAAAAACATAACTCTTGTGTCCCGTGCATAAATCATAATTTAAAACAATTAAAACTTACAGACTGGCAGTGCGGTTTTTGAGCTCCGAGCAGCAAGCTAGTCACCCTCCAAGGACCATGACTCTGATACCAAATGAAACATCCTAAAACTCCTACTGAATTTTTTTTTTTAACAAAACTCTCTGATAATAAAATAATGAATATAAATATATATATGCCCATACATATATATATCATACATAAAAATAACTTTACTTAATTTAAAATACAAATACACAAAAGATACAATAAAAGTACACGCATGCAATTAAATACTTAAAATTAATTACTAAATAATAATTTATAAGAATGCCATAATAAAATTCCTAAAAAATATTTCTTTCACAAAAATTCAGGAAAACTTAGAAAATAAATACTTAAATCTAAAATCCATGCATATACTAAAAAACTATAATAATAAAACCTATGCGGAAATAAATGTTTTAGTCTCAACATAAAATTCATAATAGAGCGATGGTCACGGGTACTAGCTGCCTGGATACTCATACGCCCTCGCCGCCAGTCAGGAACACATTATCCTTATTGACATTTTGCTCACCTGCACCATTTAAATCTAGTGAGCCTAGAGGCTCAGCACGTTCTATCCTTACATAACAAAATGAAACCACACACAAGCACACATCATATAAAATACGTGAATAATAATTATACGTGCATGATCTTAAAATTATATGCATATAAACATAAATAAATAATCATACTGCTTCATCATCATGCTAAATATATATCATCATACTTAATAAATCTCATAAAATAACTTATCATGATTTCTTAGTTCTCAACAGGTCGTATCTATGTCGGTGGCATCATACTAAACGATTGATCAATCTATAAACCAACGTACATGGCGGTGGGGTTTCCACCTCTGTGCTGCCACTTCACCAGCCCTCTCAGCTGGATCCATAAGCTCATCATACTTATACATCATTAGAAAGGTCACCGGGCCCAGGTATCCCGGCCTCCAACCACATCACTTTCCACCTTCACTTCAACTTCCATAAAAATATATTTTTCTTAACATACATTTAAACTTATCATAAAAATTCTTACATGATGCATGAACTTAAAAAAAAATCTCATTTATTTCTTTATTTCATGAAAATTTGTCCGTAAATATATATTTAATTTATTTTCTTAAAAATCATACTTATATATCTAATAAAAATGCATGCATGAATTAAATATATATTTACGAATATTTATTTTTCCAAGAACTTGTTCGAGCTGCTGGCCACTAGACTTAAACTTAAAAAAAAAACCTAGACTAACTCAAAAACCCAAAAGCCCAATCTGACATGGCCCATTAAGCTTCATGGGCCTTCAGGCCCATGAGAAACTAATGGGCTAACTAAAAACATAATTTAGGCCTATTAACTAATTAACTTAAAATTTAATTAATACAATTTATTAACTAGTCATTAACTTATAAATTTGACCGATAAAAATACTAATCCCGACACAACATGACTCAATAATTCTCATGGATCACACGGCCCATGACAAATTAGTGGGCTAAATTCATTAATTATTAAAGCCCATTAATCTTATCCAATTAATTAATTAATCAAGCCCAAGCCATTAATTAATTACTTAAACTCTTAATTAATTAGAATAAAATACCCGAGCCCAAAATAATAAAATCTAGACCCGGACTAAAACTAAATTGGCCCATTATAACATGACCCGACACAGACTCAGACCCATGGACCCAAGCTCGGCCCGCCTAAACCCAAAAGCTCACTGTACGTGACCTTCTCCCCATTCTCACCTCTTAACTCCCTTACGGCAGTCCCCCCTTTCCCCCTTGCTACAGCCCAGCTCCGGCCACCCCTGGCCGGAGAGCCGCCGGCAGGACCAACCAAGGGTCCTGCCGGTTCCAACAAACCCGCCCTGGCCCATCCAAGCCCCCCTATGGCTGAACTGACCCCTTTGAAACCAAGCCTGCTGTGCGATCTGCACAGCCCACGCCCTTGACCTTTTCGAACCTGCTTCGGCCACCACCGGCTGGAGCTCCGACACCTGGACCATCCCAGGGTTCAGACGGAACCTAAGGACCAAGCTTGGCTCAGCCAAAAGCCCCCCATGCAGAATCCGATCCCATCCTCCTCCAGAAATCTGCACTCGCCCAACTTCTGTCCTAGCCCATTTAGCATGGTTCCAGCCACTTCCAGCCCTGAACCACCCTACCAAAACCGACCCTAAGGACCCTAGATCAGACCCCTAACAAAGGTGCAGCAGTCCCGATCAAGCCATGGTCAGAAAATCATCATCATGTGCCTTATACAATAAAAACGGGATTTCATGCATGAATCACAAATATTATCCTTAAATTCTGAAAACACGTGCATTAACAAATCATTCATGCTTAAAAACAGTTTATATGATTCAAATGGTGGCCAAGAATGGATTCAAAACATGCCTTTGCGATTTAATCGCTCGAATATACGTTATCGACGCGTAGATTGATCTCCGGGATGAACGATACGTCAAACTTTTGATTTTTCTTCAAGTTAATCGTGTTGTGTGTGCTGTGAAGTGGAGGAGGTTTCTGATGGATGATGGAGGCGGCTCAAAGGTGAGTTTACGTAAGGTAAGGGGTAGGTGGATTAGGGTAGAATATCTTAGGATAATATTTTGGGTAATCTAGGTTAAATATTTAAATAAATACTTTCGATAGATAATTACTATAATTTAACCTTTAAAAAAATACATGATAATTTGCTAAGAACTTAATAATCTCGAAATAATAAAATAGGAGATTTTTAAAGGTTAATAAAAGTAATTAAAATAACTTATTTTGGGTAAAAACTAGCACATAAATAAATATATATGTAAATACAATAATTTTCTTCCAATTATACCTTAAAATAATATTTTAAGGCTCCTAAAAATATCATAAAATATTTTGGGTGAAAACAAACATCTCGTCCGTCCACGATCTCGCCTACGCGATCATAAAATAGACTTTCTCAAATAAATTCATAAATCATATCATACCGATTTAAATGCCGAAACAATATTTAAAACATGTCAATAAATCACATAATTCACATAATAACTCATAAAACAATTTAACACATTTTCACTTTATTTTTAAAATTATTAAAATCCCCTAGTTATGCATGCGAATTTACGTGACGAATTTCTGGGCGTTACACATCAGCCTGCAAAGTGGGCCACCAGTATCCTGCCAACAATACCCTTCGGGCCAGACTCATAGACCCTCCATGGTTTCCACGGCATCCCTCGTGCACTTCCCTCAAGACATATTCTGTTTCCCCTTCCCCCAAGCATTTGAGCAAAGGACCCTGATATGAACGCCTGTATAGCCTACCTCCGAGGATAGAAAATCTGGCTATCTGTCTTCGTATGACCTGGGCTTGTCCTTTGTCTGCTGGGAGATCCCCATTGGTAAGATATCTGACCAGAGGGATCATCCATGTATCTTCCCGGATGACCGGCTCTCGGGATTCTATAGTAGCCACCATCTCCCTCTGTACCAGAGATTCTTTATCACCATTTTCCCCAGTTACAGCTCTTTTAGCCAAGGCATCTGCTTCCATATTTTCTTCCCGGGGTATCTGCTCTATAGTCCAAGTAATGAAACTGGCCCCAAGCTCTTCAATTACCTTACTATATTTTATCAATTTCTCCTCTCGGGTACAGAAGATCCTCTTTACTTGCTGGACAACCAATTGTGAGTCAGAATATATTATAATATGACTTACCCCGACTTCCCGAGCCTGTCGCATCCCAGCTATCACAGCTTCATATTTGGCTTCGTTATTGGAGGCCTGGAAATCCAACCTCATGGCGATTTTGATTTTCTCCTGGGTGGGTGAAACCAAGATGACTCCTACGCCACTGCCTCCAACACCACTGGCTCCATCTACAAATATTCTCCATACCTCTTCCTGACCAAAAGTGGCCACCTCTGTCAAGAAATCGGACAGAGCCTGGGCTTTAATGGCCTTACGCGGCTGGTATTCAATGTCATATTCTCCCAACTCTACTGACCATTTTACAAGCCTCCCCGAGGCATCTGGATGAGTCAGGATCCGCCCTAAAAGGCTATTAGTAAGGACAGTTATCGGGTGAGACAAAAAATAAGGTCTCAATTTCCGGGCTGTTATTACCAACGCCAGGGTCATTTTCTCAATCTCCGCATATCTGACCTCTGCCCCCTTCAAAGCATGACTGACATAGTATACGGGCCTCTGATATCCTCTTTCCTCCTTTATCAAAACGGTGCTGACCGCCCTCTCAGTAGTAGATAGATATACCCACAATTTTTCTCCTGGCTCTAGCTTAACCAGGATAGGCAAGCTAGCTAGATGCTCCTTCAATTCCTGAAAGGATTGCTCGCACTGCTCAGTCCAGCCAAACCTCTGGGCTGTGCGCAACACTTGGAAAAAGGGATAACTACGATGAGCTGACTGAGCGATAAATCGGGCCAGGGCTGTGATTCGCCCAGTCAGCCGATGTACCTCCTTGATTGATGTGGGTGAAGGAATTTCCTGCAACAGCTTTACCTTCTCCGGGTTGACTTCTATCCCTCGTTCAGTCACCATGAACCCCAGAAATTTGCCACTTTTCACCCTGAACATACACTTGACTGGATTCAACTTAATCCCGTACCGCCGAACGGTGGCAAAAGTTTCTTCCAGGTCGGGTATAAAGCAATCTCGGGTCTTAGATTTCACCAATATATCATCCACATATACCTCCACGTTCCGACCCACCTGCTCCCGGAACACTTTGTCCATCATCCTCTGATACGTAGCCCCTGCATTTTTTAGACCAAATGGCATAACCACGTAACAAAAAGTACCTTCCGATGTGATGAAGCTAACTTTGTATTGATCTTTCCGGGCTAAAGGAATTTGATGATAGCCCTGATATGCATCCATAAAGCACAACAATTCACAACCGGATGTGAAGTCTACCAATTGGTCAATCCGGGGTAAAGGATAACAATCCTTGGAATAGGCTTTATTTAAGTCCCAGAAATCCACACACATTCGCCACTTCCCTGTGGCCTTTGGTACTAGTACTACATTGGACAACCAAGTAGGAAATTGTACCTCCTTGATGTGCCCGGCCCATAGTAGCTCTTGAACCTGCTCCGCGATCACTTTATCCTTCTCGGCTCCGAAATGTCTTTTCTTTTGTATCACAAGCCGGGATCCAGGGGTGATATTAAGTTTATGCTCCGCAACATGAGATGAAACTCCTATCAAATCGCCCTGAACCCATGAGAATATGTCCTTGTTCCGGATGAGACAGCTTTTCAGTGACTCGGCCAAATTTGTTTCCATGTTCCGGGCAATCCTAGCAAACTTCCCAGACTGCCCGAGTACCAGCTCCACCTCTTCATATTCGCCTTTAGACTCCTCCACAGAACAGACTTCTCTTCCCCCCTGGCCTCCTGTAGTAGCCCGTATCCAAAACTAACAATTAATGAGTAATTAATCGTATATTCATGTTGAGATTAAGTAAAACATGATTAAGGAAATTCCAAATGCATTAACGGAGTCTAGAAATGGATCCAGGACACTAAAAAATGATGGATATGGTTCGGCAGGTTCGGACGCTCCGAACATGAGTTTGGACGATCCGAACATGGACGGAGCCAGGCTTCGGAGGCTCTGAAGACTTCGGACGGTCCGAAGTGGGTTCGAACGATCCGAACTCATGCGGCCAGCTGTCCCAAAATAATACGTCATTGGTGATGTCATCCGGGAGATGTTCGGATGATCCGAAGAGCCAGTTAGAATGACCCGAACAGTGTATTGGACAGGTGTATGGTTGCATGCGATTGGTTGGACGCGTGGCAGAGATAGTATGATCCGATGAGACGATTGGACGGCCCGAAGCAGTTCGGACGATCCGAAGTCAGGATCGGACGATCCAAACGTGCTCTATAAATATAAGGTCCGAGCTCCTCATTTGGTGCGAATTCCGAGTTCCTCTTCTTTGCCCACGTGGCTCTATTTTAGTGCTTTGGGTACTCTTATTTAGAGTTGGAGTAGGGAACATATTTTTAGTATAGTCAGATAGTGTTTGACATAGTAGCTGAGCAGTACTCGTATAGCGGAGCAGTGCTCGAGGCTGTGGAGCTGCAGCAGGGGTGTGCCCCTAGTTGCAGGATAGTCGCCATCAGTGGGACTACTAGGACTGCCTTAGAAAGGTACGTAAGTACTGACTGAGATTGCCAGCGGATATGCATGCTTATATATTGCATTTATGTGTTTGCATGTTATTATTGTTATGCGGCATGTGCATATCATCTTGTGTCTGTACATCTGTATATCTTTTGAGATGAGCCAGTTAGGGTTGCTCAGCCTTGTTAGGACGTTTGATATCGAGTACCCTTAGGTACTGATACCTGAAGGACTTCGTGGTCCGCGTCTATGATTCGGGAATGAGTGGTCGCACACAGTGGTTAGCTACCCCGATGTGACGAGCTTATATCCCAGGCGCCAGTCTAAGCAGTTCGTATACAGTTATCCCAGATATGGATACCCGGTCATTTGCATGCATCATATTTGTATGTTTATCCGTGCTTTTGTATTGAGCTTAGAGCTCACGTCCAGTATTTTCTGTGTATCTGGATACCCTATTTCGACGGGGCAGGTGTAGGTGCAGGATTGAGCATCAGGAGCCTGGAGGAGCCAGCGACCTTGAAGACAACAGTATTTAGCAGTAGGTTTTTATCTAAGAAATTCGATTGGGTTGTATAAATCGAGTTTGTTAGCCGGTTGTATTCTGCCGGTCTGCTTGTATTTAAGTCTTCCGCAGCGATTTTATTTAATGCATGCTTAATTATGCTCTTAACTCTGATTAGGTAGTGGATCCAGGGTGGGTCGCTATATTTATGGTATCAGAGCTGCATGCAAGGGACTTAGGAAATTGATAATAAGACTTCTTGATTATCCTTGTAGGATTGATTGAGGCCTAGCGAAAGAAGATTTGGTTCTTCATTGCCGAGGTTTGCGACATAATTCTTTACTATAAGGAATGCAGCAGTGATGAGAACACCAGTAGTAGCATATCGATAGATAGACTGACTGCTGTGGACAGTTCATCATTCGATGCATTGGAATGCTGATCGAAGAATATATGGATTCCAACCAGGGAAGATTGGAAGAGAAGATCGAGTATATCGCGTCAGATACCTCTAGGGCTTTTTGGAACGAATGGTGTTTAGTAATCCATGTGGTTTCAGTCCGAAGAGATTCTCCACTCATAGTTGGAGAGATTGCCAGATAGACCTTTACCAGGGAATGCTTCGAGTGCCTAAATCATGACAGGTTTCTAGCGTCTGTAAACTCGTGTAGAACATGGTTTTACCGGTATGCTTGTATCGATGCTTTTGGTAGGCATATGGGAAACTTCATGTTCAAAAGCATGATTTGGATACAAGAAGAACGCTGATGGTAGATCGCGAGCAAAAGAAGTAGACCGACATGCACTGACGCAGAGCATAGCTGGTTAGCTATCACGTGCCATTTCTCCGGAGTTCTTCGCGGGAGGACATGTAGAGAGACTTGGACGGGAGTATGCTTGTATCGATGCGTGTGTCGATGGGAAGCTTCATGCTCAAGGGACGAAGACAGGATTCGATGATTTTAAATACTGTATTGTTGTAGTTGTAAACAGTATTTCAGTTGTAATGAATCATCAGAATTTGGTTGTATCAGTTCAAGTTATTGGATGTACATTTTGTTGTATTTTGAATACTGTATGTATTACATGGGATTGTAATAAAGGAAATTGTACATAACTTGAAGTAATGATACATGTTTTACTTATTCAAAGATTCGTGTTTGATTACAAGTAATTTTACTAAGTTTGGCTTGGAATTAGTTGATTGGTGATCAACTATGTTAACTCATGGATTTTGGGTAAGCCAGCGGTAACGAATTGACATGGGGTTAGTCTAGGTGTCTTCCTAGGGCTGACCTAATTAGTCGTTTGACTAGGGTTAGTGCCATTGTTGAGGTAATTCATCTGGGGGCATGGAAATATTGATCTTGTTTGGAATTTTGAGTTTCGTTCTAGGTTGTTTCCATAGAACAGTAGCCTGATTGACCTTCATAGGTTGGGAATTCGTGATGATGAGATTTCATCAGGAACCCGTTTAGTACATGCCGAGAGTTGTGGACTATGACCATGACTAGACATGATGGAGCGCGACCCTATGCCAGTGTTACTCTGGGAGTCTTTCGTACTTCGGAGAATGCCTGGAAGCCTTCGTGCTTCAGGATTTGGCGGTGGAAAGGCTACTTAGTCTAGAGTTTTGGTAACAGTCACGATGGGGTATGACATTGGATTGGATGCCTAGGTTAGGTATCGGCGGTTTAGATATCGTCTGACTATCGTCAGAGATATTGGTTTGCAGTTTTGTCATAAGGACCAGTCTTGGAGGGATTTTCCTTGACGAGTGCATACTCTAAGCAGATAGTTTTAGTCTATTGGATACTGCTAGACTAGTGGATCTAGTCGGGGTTTGGATACTCTTGTGATAGGGGCTATCCAGGAGATGGGTTTGTGAAATTCCTGAAACATTTGACTCGGGGATGAGTAGTTTTCAGCATTGATGGTTTCCTTCAGTGATAGATTATATCTGATGCTAAGGATTGTACATGACTATTTGAGACGTGAGGATAGCGTGATTTATGCCAGTGCACACTTGGTGGTGATTTTAGGTGGGACACCGCGGCAAGTAACCTCAGCCTCGATTTGTTGCAGTCTTAGCAAGAGATATAGTTATCAGGAGCATGTTCAACGATAGTTGAAATATTTCGGACTTGTATTGCGGCTTGGGTTGAACAAGTCCTTATGATCATCTTGGATGAAGATAGACAGTGATAGTATGTCTAAACTGGTGCAGGTTTAGCACTAGTGACTACTTGTAACTGTTGTCTGACTCTGTCAAAGATGAGTGATTGAATTAGCTGTGATTCTTTTGATTCCAAGTATTTGGGATATGCAGACGTGTGGCAGTGAGATCATCGATATTGATCGAGCCATGAGAGTTTCATTGATCAGTGATTGTCTGATTAGGGTTGATATCGTCAGGCATGGCGAGAGCTACAGTATATCGATTTGATTGATCAGATTATTCCAATCGGTACAGATGGGATATAGTGAATCAAGAAGTACTGGGAATGGTACTTTAAGTATGGTATGCTTTGATATAACGATTCAAGTGCATTTAGGAAATTCTTTAGTCGCTAGGAATCTCCAGGAATGCGGGAATTGAGACTTTTGGATTCTGCGGATCACGAAAGTGGTCATTAGTTGGCTCTTGTGATCGTAGTTGTTGGTAACGTTGCTTTGGCTACCAGTGACAGATTTTGATCTGAGCATTGCTTGGTGTTAGCAATTATTGATCCAGTTTGAGGAAATAGGATTCAGTGATTGTCCCAGGATTGTCAGTGGACAAATTTTGGGGACTGTTGGTCAGAGTGTTTTGCTTGGGGTGCTTCCAATATATGTCTCAAGAGTTGTTCTTGAGAGGCGATTCGACAAGTGCTTATGGATTTCAATGAGCATTAGAAAGTTAGCATTAGTCGTTTCATGGGATGAGACAGCAGCTGAGACTTGTTTTTCTGAGTCTGGCAGGGTTGTTGTCACTGATATCCCAGTGCGTTCTGATATGCTGTGTCATTGAGAGGTTGAGATAGCGGGATTGCCGCTAGTATTGATAGATTTTGTGCGGGATCTAGTTGAATCCGTTTGGTTATCCCCACTAGGGAGCCAAGGATTTGGTTATCTGGAACAGGATTAACCGGAATCATTTTCGTCGATACTATCTCTAGTTCCGAGATAGAAGTAAGCATCTGATATAGACTACTGCTGAGGATGGGATTGGTCCATCTGGGAGTTTCAGCAGGATGATAGTGAATTTCGAGGCGACGACCTCGCAGGGTGCATTAAAACAAGAAATTGTGTACAAGGATTTTGTAGCAATTGGGGTTAATAAGCAGAGATTTTGTCATCTGTTTACTTAGTTGGTACTCTTTGGGAAACATTCATTGGGAAAAGTAAGTTCTGAAAACGTACTATGACGCCAGGAATTGTCAGGATTTGGTGGTTATCCAGGATAGGATGACTAAGATGATAAATTAGATACCATCTACGATAGCGAGATTCGGATCAAGGTTTATTGCAATCAGTCTGAGGGTTTCAGATGGTTAGAGTCGTGTGCAGTGGTGCGATTGCTCTGCGAGCTGATGGCCGATAGTTGCCATTTCTATTCGCATAAGGTACTGTTTTGGAAGATACATTTTATCCTTCGTGATAAAAATTAACCCACACGAGTTCTTGAAAAAGGGATATCTAGGATTTGACCGAGATTCGAATCTAGATCGATTTGTTTAGAGCTTTGCGATAATGTCAAGGGATGCGATGTTATCGTTACACTAGTGAGATACAATGAGTTGTATCTTGTTTTCTCAATGGGCAGCGATAGATTTCATGCGTGTCCAGAGATATCTGATAACTAGTTACAATCTTAGCATGAGTGTCATCGCTAAGATCTGTAGGCAGTGTGACTGATTCAATGGGTAATTTGGACCGAATGTGCCGTGTCATTGCGGTTAACGATGGATAACTGACGGTAGTCAGTAGTGTGACACAATTTTAGCAAGGATTTGGGTTGTCGAAGGTTATTCAACCCAATGTTTTGAACCGGAACTATTAATGAATTGGACGAATGGTTTATACTATGTTCCCGGGGTTTACTCTAGATTTCGAGGACGAAATCCTTTTAAGGTGGTGGGAATGTAGTAGCCCGTATCCAAAACTAACGATTAATGAGTAATTAATCGTATATTCATGTTGAGATTAAGTAAAACATGATTAAGGAAATTTCAGATGCATTAACGGAGTCCAGAAATGAATCCAGGACACTCAAAAATGATGGATATGGTTCGGCAGGTTCGGACGCTCCGAACTTGAGTTCGGACGATTCGAACATGGACGGAGCCAGGCTTCGGAGGCTCTGAAGACTTCGGACGGTCCGAAGTGGGTTCGGACGATCCGAACTCATGCGGCCAACTTTCCCAAAATAATACGTCATTGGTGACGTCATCCGGGAGATGTTCGGATGATCCGAAGAGCCAGTTCGGACGACCCGAACAGTGTATTGGACAGGTGTATGGTTGCATGCGAATGGTTGGACGTGTGGCAGAGATCGGACGATTCGATGAGACGATCGGACGGCCCAAAGCAGTTCGGACGATCCAAAGTCAAGATCGGACGATCCGAACGTGCTCTATAAATATGAGGTCCGAGCTCCTCATTTGGTGCGAATTCCGAGTTCCTCTCCTTTGCCCACGTGGCTCTATTTTAGTGCTTTGGGTACTCTTATTTAGAGTTGGAGTAGGGAACATATTTTTAGTATAGTCAGACAGTGTTTGACATAGTAGCTGAGCAGTACTCGTATAGCGGAGCAATGCTCGAGGCTGTGGAGCTGCAGCAGGGGTGTGCCCCTAGTTTCAGGATAGTCTCCATTAGTGGGCTGACGATGGACGCAGGTATAGCTATGGTCTTCTTAAATTATTTAGAAGTATGCAATAGCTTAGTTAAGGCTTTTAGAGCTTATTGTTTGATGCATGGGTATTTGCATTGTAGACTTGATGATAGGCTTGGAACCTAGAGTGGGACTACTAGGACTGCCTTAGAAAGGTACGTAAGTACTGACTGAGATTGCCAGCGGATATGCATGCTTATATGTTGCATTTATGTGTTTGCATGTTATTATTGTTATGCGGCATGTGCATATCATCTTGTGCCTATACATCTGTATATCTTTCGAGATGAGCCAGTTAGGGTTGCTCAGCCCTGTTAGGACGTTTGATATCGAGTACCCTTAGGTACTGATACCTGAAGGACTCCGTGTTCCGCATCCGTGATTCGGGAATGAGTGGTCGCACACAGTGGTTAGCTACCTCGATGTGACGAGCTTATATCCCAGGCGCCAGTCTGAGCAGTTCGTATACCGTTATCCCAGATATGGATACCCGATCATTTGCATGCATCATATTTGTATGTTTATCCGTGCTTTCGTATTGAGCTTATAGCTCACGTCCAGTATTTTCTGTGTATCTGGATACCCTATTTCGACGGGGCAGGTGTAGGTGCAGGATTGAGCACCAGGAGCCTAGAGGAGCCAGCGACCTTGAAGACAGCAGTATTTAGCTGTAGATTTTTATCTAAGAAATTCGATTGGGTTGTATAAATCGAGTTTGTTAGCCGGTTGTATTCTGCCAGCCTGCTTGTATTTAAGTCTTCCGCAGCGATTTTATTTAATGCATGCTTAATTATGCTCTTAACTCTGATTAGGTAGTGGATCCGCGATGGGTCGCTACACCTCCCTCCTTCCCGATCTGCCTGGCTCTTTTGTAATCGACTCTAACTGTCTCGGCATAACATTTTTGGGAAGAAGGTTGATCTCCTCGGACTTCTCCTACCTTATCTCCCACGGGAAATTTAATCTTTTGATGATAAGCTGAGGCCACAGCTCTGAGGGCATTCATAGCCGGTCGCCCCAAGATGACGTTGCAAGAGGAGGGTGCTTCCACCAGCGTGAACTTTGTCATGATCGTCTTCTTCACATCTCCAGCTCCCAAGGTTATGGGTAGTAACATTTCCCCTTGAGGCTGTACTGTGTGCCCAGCAAATCCGTATAAGGCAGTTTTTACGGGGCTCAACTCATACCCCTGCAAATCCATCTGCTCGAAGGCGTCCTGAAAAAGGACATTCACCGAGCTTCCTGAGTCTACAAACACCCTTCGTACATCGTAGTTAGCAATTCGGGCCTGTATAAGCAAGGCGTCGTTATGTGGCAGGTTCACCCCCTCCAGATCCCTGGGTCCAAACGTGATGGCTGGCCCTGCACCCGGCTTTCCTTCCTCCACCCCCAAACTTTCCCTCCGGGTCCAAGACTTTCTGGCTCTGTTTGAATCTCCGTCAGTAGATCCCCCAGAAATCATGTTGATAACCCCTTTAGATGGTCCCTCTCCTGATTTTCTATCCTCTGTGCGAGAACCTGTCTCTTGTTTCCCTCCCTCTCGGGAAACAACGCCAGTTCTGGGGGGAACCTGCGCCTGGGACCCCTGGATCCAAGGCGGACCCCGAGGCCTTTTTTGAACTGGCTTGCCATCCCGGATATAGGGTTGCTGCTGTCTCTGCTATAGCGTTCGTCATTCATTGGTATCATGTGTGCCTTCCTGATGAAAAGCACAATACTTCAAAGATTTGTCCCTAAAGACAAGAGTCTGAGATTCAGTACCTACTTCGCATAATGCACAGCTCTGTCCTGGATTACTCTGTGTGGTGCATACCGGGACAAACGCCCCATGCGGTCCTGACTTTCTCTGCTTTTTCCATGTTCCCGACCTCCCTCTCTTCGAGTCACCTCCTTCTTTTGCCTCTGGGCCTCCTCCATATTAATGTATTTCTCGGCCCGAGCCAATAAGTCTTCAAAAGTTCGAGGTGCTTTTTTTACTAATGATTTGAAAAATTCCCCCTCCCGAAGACCTTGAGTAAAGGCAGTGATCTTAGTCTCCTGGGCACAGGTCGGGACCTCTAGAGCAGTCTTATTGAACCTTTTAATGTAGGCTCTCAAAGACTCTTCTCCTGCTTGCTTTGCTTCAAATAAGCTATAGGCCGTTTTCTTATACCTTTTGCTGCTGCTAAAGTGTTGCAAGAACACTTGCTTGAAATCTGCAAATGATCGAATGCTCTGCGGCTCCAACTTTTCAAACCATCTTTGGGCAGAATCCACCAAAGTGGTTAAGAAGACTTTGCACTTAATCTTGTCTCCGTAGCAATGTAGCATAGCCACATTCTCAAACCGAGCCAAGTGCTCTTCTGGGTCAGTGCTCCCATCATATTCTCGGATTTTAGCCGACTTATAATGGGATGGCAAGGGCTCCTCTATCACCTCCTGTGATAAAGGGCAACCCGGAATCTTGATAGACCAGGCCATTTTGGGAACCTCTTCTTCTAACTTTTGTATTTTCTTCCTGAGTTCCTGCAGCTCATCCGCCACAGAAGGCTGGATTGAGTGCATCCAAGAACTTTCCTCTTCTTCTCCTTCTTTGGTTCGGGCATTAGGGTGCGGATTACCCCGATTCCCCTCTTCCTCCATTGTTATTTCCTTTGATTGTGGTTTCTTTGTAGCTGCTAACGACTTCTGTATCATATTCTGAACATATGATTCGAGTTGATCCATAGGAATAATAATGTTCCGGCCCTGCTAGAGGCCTTCTGGTGATGTTTGTTCATGAGAAACCATATCTACGTCTTATAGAACAAGTTTCCCACAGACGGCGCCAATGATGATGTTTGATAAAAACGAGTGCCCGAGCTATCAAGGGTAGTATAGTGGGCTTGACGAGCTGACCGGGCTAGTATAGATGAAGTGTGGTTTGTCCCTCCTTGATCGAGATGATCTGTACACAAGGGAAAGAAATGAAAGCACGTTAGTGGGATGCCGGAAGGTTTTCCGGCGGAGCCACTCCGATGCTTAAGTCAGACTCAGAAATAGAGTGGGCTTCAAGAAAAATGAATATAGCTTTGGAATTTTTTATGAACATACCTCTACAAACACCTAAGGCGAGGTATTTATAAGCCTTGGAGTGAGAGAGTCACTCCGCATTTCCAGGGTATTGGCCACGATCTGGATCGTGGGTGCAAGAGTTGCCCACGTTTACCTGTCACACACGATGAAGCCGGAAGGCTTGGGATTATGGCAATCGTGGGGATCATGCCCTGGAGAAATGGGCTTTGTCTAAGTCATGAAGACCTGGTCCTCCCGGGATCCTGGAGCTCCAGGTCTGCCTTTATACATCCCTAACATCCCTGACTCGGTATAGCTCTGTTCACTGCCCTGACTAGCATCCCTGATGCTTCTGCTTCTCCTTAGCCCTGATACCCCTGGCTTCCCGGGATATCACCACTTCTCCCTAAAAATAGTCGGGCTAGAACCATATTCGCTGTCCTGACTAGCATCCCTGATGCTTCTGCTTCTCCTTAGCCCTGATACCCCTGGCTTCCCGGGATATCACCACTCCTCCCTAAAAATAGTGGGACTAGAACCCTGTTCGCTGTCCTGACTAGCATCCCTGATGCTTCTGCTTCTCCTTAGCCCTGATACCCCTGGCTTCCCGGGATATCACCACCCCTCCCTAAAAATAGTCGGGCTAGAACCCTGTTCGCTGTCCTGACTAACATCCCTGATGCTTCTGATTCTTCTTAGCCCTGATACCCCTGACTTCCCGGGATATCACCACTCCTCCCTAAAAATAGTCGGGCTAGAACCCTGTTCGCTGTCCTGACTAACATCCCTGATGCTTCTGCTTCTTCTTAGCCCTGAAACCCCTGACTTCCCGGGGTATCACCATTCCGTGGGGCTTTAAACAAATTGTGAAATTTTGTTAAATGCTGTAGGGCTGACGTCAGCCCTAGAATTTGAAGTGACGGGCAGGTGTCAGTGGACGTTACTTGTCCTTTCAACTGCTCGTATGATCATTACGCTTCCCGGTTCAACTTCCCAAGCTCATCCTTACCCTCCGATCATCTTTAAATCTACGGCCTAGATGTAAGTTCTTCACCTATAAATACTAAACCCCTTCCTTCATTTTTTTACTTTCTCTGTTCATGCATTCCTTCCCTGCTTCTAAGTTTCTTCGACTCCGGCGATTCTGTATTTCAAGCTTATTTCTTACAGCCCTTGTTCGTGCTCCGTCCTTCTTCTGTAAGTTTTTACTCTACCTTATGCTCAGTGTCCCCTTCTTTTACCTTGTCGTCTTCCTAAAAAATGTCAGAATCTGCCTCTTCTACATCTGGTGCCAATGCTCGTGGCTCTGCTAGTGTAGAGTCTGCGGCCCTACGCCATGATTCTCCACCCCCTGTCACTTCCGATGTCCAACCGAGATTAGCCCCTTCCTCCTCTCGTCCAAAGAAGGCCCAAACTGGGACTTCTAAGGATAAAGGCAAGGCTAAAGCTTCTGCTTCTAACCCTCTTCTTCCTTTGCCCAAACCAAACCCTGAAGGTCCCTGGTTCTCCCAATTTACCAGTACCCTACGCCCAGAATCCAAAGAGGAGCTTCGAGTTATGGGTAACATCCCTCCTGCGTATTCTATTCTCATTCCCGGGTCCCTTGGCCGGGCTGACCAGCTGCCCGAGGGGTTTTATACCTTCTTCAGGGAACAGCTCAGGAATGGGCTTCGTTTCCCTGTTCATCCTTTCTATTATAAAATTGCTGCTTTTTACAAGGTTTCCCCGAACCAATTTCATCCAAATGCTTTCCGTATGATGGTCACCACTTACGTCCCTTTCAAAGCAAACAATTTGGCCATCACCCCTCTTGTTTTTCACTATAACTATGCCTGCCGTTTCACTGAGATGACCTTATCTTTGAACGCCTGACAAAATGCCCAGTTCCTAGACGACACCCCCTCCTCTTGGAAGGGGTGGAAAGAAAGATTCTTTTATGTTCAGCTACCTAGTGACCGAACCAGACCCACCGAATTCTTGACTGCCCTTCCTCCCCAGCCCGAACTCCCTAAGAATTATAAGCTAGAAGAACCATATCTTCGCTCTCAAGAGCTGGTGGAAAACCAGAAGTTTCCTTCAGGCCCTCTCCTGGAGGAGAAAAGCTTGAATGATTATGGGTTGGGTGCCCGGGTAGTTGATCCGTAGACCGGATTATTGATGAGTATGATGCCCCGACCCCGGCCTCTGTATGCTTTACTGCTATTATGTGCTTGCTTCTCTTTCATACTGTTTCTAATGTACCAATTCTTTTCATTCACATTTTGTGCAGCAGAACCGGCCACCAAGAAAAAGAAAAAATCTCGACTAATGAAGCAGGCCTTTGCCAAGAAACGGGCAGCTGAGAAGGCAGCTGCTCAAAAAAGAGAGGAAACCAAAGCTGCGGAGGCGGCCAGGAAAGCCAGAGTCCTTCAACTAGCTGAGGAATGGCGAGCACAAGGGAGCCAGGTCCAAGAGCGTCTATGCTCCCCAACTGATCCTGGTCCTGCCACCCCCCCCCCCCCCGTCTTTTGTTGTAACGCCCATGATTCCTTTAATGGAAACCGGGGTAGAAAATGAGTCTAGTTCCCCTGTTGCTGAACCCTCCTCGTTTCTGATCCATAAAAGAAAAGCTGTGGGGGAACCAGACATGGTCATTTTAAGTGACCCCGAAGAGGTGGCTCCCCTGTCTCCTTCTTTCCAACCCCTGACACCATTTTATGAAGCTGCACCGGGTTGTAGCCCCTTGGGTGCGAGGGAGAATATATTTCAGGCAGGGTCCTCTGGTCGGGGAGTACGGATATTGAAAGATCTCCTAACTCCTGCGGAGCAACACTATCTTTGTCATCAAGGACCTGATGTCAAATACTTCGAGGGCACCAACCAGATTATATCTGTAAGTCTAATTTTTTTGGATTGAATGGTTTTCTGACATTGCATTTCTTTTTAACACCTGTGTTTACAGGGGCTGCATATGCTAGTGGACAGCTATGAAGATGCGACCCGGTTTGGCCGGATTGAAACAGACCGGGCGCATGTGGAGGCTGAGAGGTCCCGGGCTATCTTAGAGCTGAACAAGAAGTTGGAGCAGGAGCTGCAATTGACGAGACAGACTCATGTTAATTTGATTAACATATCTCACTTACTAACAAATAAATAATAAACCATATTAATATTCAAGACATACATAAATTAGATAGAAAATACGACGAATTTATGGTACGAAGCATGTCATAGTTTCTCGAGATTAATAAAAAAACAATGAAAAACCCGAGCCGTAATAATTGCATAATTTCAATATCAATATTGTGTCAATGTAAACTACATTAAACACTATTTTTATAAGCTTACATGAGTTATTGATAATGTCTTATTCTAAACTGTTAATTTAGATATAGAATAATGATAATCGTAAATGATACAAACGTTGAAACTGCAAGTGTTACATTGTTAAAAAATGTTGCAAATATTTTTATTAGTTGCAATGTTGAAGATTATATTGATTTCATCACTAAGACATTTAATAGTTTTTTCTTTCAAGAGTACTATATATTATTACCATGAAAATCATCAATTAACAGCGTGTTAATATCTTCTCATCTAGTTATCTCAATTAATTTATTTAACAATGCTTATCGATAACAAAAGATATTCTCACGTGCATCGCACGTGACTTTTATTAGTATATAATAAACGCCACAAAGCAAATGTTTTCGCATATCCAAACAATATGAATAACATATATAGAATTTTAGTTACAAAAAATAATAATATAAGACATTGAATACTATTTTAAATGTTCAAGATAAAACATATCTTAAAAATAAATGTTTAATACAACATTTCACAACAAATTAATGAAAAATTATAAGTTATATTTTCTAAAAGCTGGTGGGTCACAACCCACGATTCTTATGATTTGATCCGTTCAAGTTCACTAAACGAAAGGCTCCGCTTGGACAGAAATATTTCAAATACATGAATTTCAAATGCATTTTTGTTGTTTAGAGTACCACAAACATCAAATCCACTTTTTTTATGTTTATATAGTAATTTATGGTAGTTAGGATGAATTTTAAGTTCATCCAATAAAGTGGTGATTTAGAATCTTTTTTAATCCATCTAAGTAATGTGTAAATAATTAAGTTATTAATTTGAGATTTCTCTATGTTTCATTGTTAACACTAAAATTATAATCGAAATCCATGAATTTGAAATATTTCAATCCAAGCGTAACCTTAAACTACGAGAGAACCAACTATTTTTTCATGAAGAAGCTGGTTGACTTAACGATAATGACCCGTTTTTGACGAATCTCTGGACAACTTCTGTAAGGGAAAAGGGGTTGCACATAAACAGTTTGAGGTGTTGTCACAAGGTGTTGACAATACCTACAATAACACCTTGAGTAATTTGCAGCGGAATATAATTAAAGCATAAATAAAATAAACAAGCAACCATATAAATAGACTCAATGATTTAAGCAAGAGTATAAAATATTATTGCAGCGCCTCAGGGCAAAACTTCACTAGAAAAATTTCAAAGAGTTTTACAAACTTTAACACTAGTGATTATTGTAAAATTCAATTTCTCAAACCAAGTGAGAAAATAAATAGTAAACGTTCTCCTAAAAGCATTCTATATGAAATAGAATAACGAAAACACATTAAGGAGAAAAACAATGTTGAAGCCAAAATCACACGAGTAGCACTCTTCTTGATCTCCAATCTTCAAGTGTTCTACACGGCTTCAAGTTGTCACAGCTTCAACTAAGCTTCAGAGAGATCTTCGGCTTTCACACAATGTACGTACTTAGGTTCTTACGTTTTTCTCTCTATTAATCTCTCTCCCTTGTGTAAGCCTATCTAAAAATAAATAGACCAAAAATCCTTCTTCAATATGTTTCCTTGTAGACATAGGATTCTAGATCTTGTTCCTTTTTTATCAAGTCAAATCTACATAGTAAAGAAATTAAATCATTAGAGATAAGATAATAAATATTATGATAAACTTAATCATATCTCAAATCAAGTTATTCAATGAAATAAATAACTAATATAAAATTATTTCATGTCCAAGAAAGGTAAAAGATATTAAATAAAATCTTTTTCAATTTTTAAGGAATAAAATATTCCTTTCAATCTCCCCATTTTTGCCTTTCTGGACAAAACACATTTAATTCATAAACAGATCAACTAAACTCCCCCTTAATCAAAACTCCCCCTTAATAGATTCTCCCCCTAAGTATATCCAGAGGTGTTGTCGCAAGATGTTGGCAACATCTAGCTATGACACCTTAAATCAGAAACAATAAGAGCAAGGAGAAACACAAACAAGAAATCATATCAGAGTTAACACCAGAAAAAGACAGTTTTTATTAGGATCAGAGAACAAAAACATAAACAAAAAAACAAAAAAATCAAACTAAACTAGCAAAACAAAAAAAAAAACTAAAAACGAAGATTAAAATTGATTGATCTCGGATTCAGCTTCTTCTGTTTCATTTCCTTCTCCCTTTTTTTGTTCAGAAGGGCCATCTTCACTTAAAAGAGACTCATAGTGAGCCTTTAACCCTTCGTAATAGGTTAGATCAGTCTTATCCTGTGCAATCTTCTGCTCAGCATGCACCAATTGGGCTTGAACAAAATTAGAATCAATGTTCTGCGCAGCAATGGGGGGTACAAAAATTTCAGTGGCAGAGGGGGTGTTGGCAACACCTGCCACAACACCTGCAGCAACACCTGATTCAGACCAAGGTAGGTCTAACTTTCTGTTGCCTCTGAGTAATGCAGGTGCTATCTTCAGCAGTTCTCCTGGTTCAATAAGATCCTCATCATCATCTTTCTCAATCTCTTGAGACAGCAACATAGAATATATGAGGGATGGATAAGGCAGCTTCAATGTTGGTTGTGCACAGTCTGCAAAGGCCATGGCTGTGTCAAACATAAGTCGACCATAGTTGAAATTGCTTCCTGTGCCAATGGCGTACAAGACTGGAACCTGATGCTTGGTAACAACAGTGGAATTCCCAGATGGAGTCCATGTCTTGACAGCGGTCTTGTGTAGAACAGAGTAGAAGGAGGTGAGTTTGGCAGCCTGCAACTTCTTAGGGTGTGAGGGAAAAACAATGACTTGACCACCTGTAATGACAGAGGTCATCTCATCCATAGAAGGTAGTGCAGCATCATCACAGGTAAGAGTATGGAGGAATCCATTTATCATCGCAGGACTGAAGGCAAAAAATTTTCCACGCACATACACCTTCCCATACTTTACATATCGCGGATCCTTCACAGATTCAGTCAAATTACAGTAGAATTCTCGAATAATTTCCCTGCAATATGGACCAGTAGTAGAGACGGTGGTCAGCAGATTTCTCACCTCAAAGAATCTGACCAAATTTTGAGCTCCATAGCTCTCCACATCAATATTACGTTCCTCAAGGAACTCACGATCAGAATACTTATCCCAGCAGTCAGCAATTTCCTTGGAATAAAAAGTAGATGAGTAGGATGAGTTTACCCGATATTCTTCACCCAAGGTGTTGTCTAAGGTGTCGGCAACACCTTCCTCAGCACCTTCTACTTCTTCATCAGAGTCATTAGAAATTGACTCTTCTTCCAATTCTCTCTCATCATCTGAACCTTCACTTGAATCAGAGCTGGAACTATCAGAGGGTTGTGGGCGGTTATCAGTGTATTCCTGAAGCATCTCTTTATCGGGTTCTTCATCCGATTCATTAGTAGGCATAGCTACTTTCTTTCCTTTTGACTTCTTCATCTTTGCCATGAACTGGGCTATCGACATCTCCTCATCATCGGACATAGCAGGAGGAGCAGCAGATGATGGTTTCTCAATAGTAGGAATTGATGCAGATGCATCTCTCTCTTCATCAGCAGCAACAGATTGAGTTTCTGGCTCTGTGGATTCATCCTCAGAAGACAAATCTTTCTTTGATGATTTTTCTTCTGATTCAAATGGAACAGGGATAGTTGGAATAAATGGTTCCATCGCACTGGCTTTCCCTCTTTTTCGATGCACCAGCTTGAAATCTTCATCTAAGCTTTCATCTCCAGAAGTAAACTCAGTATCCACCAACGATGGTCTAGAGGATTGACCCTTTCCTCGAAATCTCTTCGATGCTGTATAATCAGGATTGTATCCAGCTTGCCTCTTGGATCGGCGAGTCAAGAGTTTCGTGGGAAACACCTTGTTTAGCACGGACATATCAGGCAAATTTTCCACATCGATCTCATTGCCTGGCTCTCCTGGAGCGATGTAATCTAGGGGCACTGGTTCTTCAGCAACAGGAATCAGGGCTTGTTCAACCACGGGGTGTGGTAACATAGGTGTTGGAACACCTTCCGCACCATCCTCTGTATAGCCCATCTCCGATCGAATATCTTGTGGATCAAAATTCTTTCCTGCCATTAGAATATGAAAGAATGAAGGACACAGAAATTTTGAGCAATTTTGAAAAACGGGAGAACAAAAAATTACTAGAGCGATACGAAACAAGGAAGTAGAATATTTCCTTAAACATATAAGAACACAGATATATTAGGCACCAAATATTTTCCTATTCTAGCTCGGATTCTGAGTAGGCCCCAATGGTAACAAAATCCCCAACGGTAACTCTTCAAAAATGGTAACAAATCCGATTTAAAATAGGCAATAAATTCCTTGATTTTCACCGATAATCTAGGCCCAAATATTTCACCAAATATTACCAAAATTAACTCCTCATCAGAATATAACACCACTGTAACAAAATCCAATCACTTTCAAATTCAAAGATTCATATGATAGGGCAAAAATCGAAATTTTTATTTGATCAGAATCTGTAACCTTTCGGCCAAATATATTCACAAATATGCATGCCCTAATTATGTCTAAAAGCAGAGTGTGACATAAAAATAAAATGCAATTTTATGCACAAATATGTTATCCACGATGTTGGCAACATCTCCCAGCAACACTTCAGGATTCAGAAAAATTACTATATCCAATTCATTATTTTTGCAGAAGTGATAGCCTGCACACTAAAGGAACGATCTTCAAATGGACCCCTTTAGGTAGCTTTTTCCATTTGCTTCTGATTATCAATCAAATTTGATGATTGATTCAATTCAAGCTTCATCATTTTTTGTTTTTTTGTTATTCTGAATTTACAAAGTCACTTTTCACTTGGGACAAGATCATGGAATACACGAACGTCCCTCCACTACTTTGTGACTTAGTCAAAACTCTTCTTCAATTAATCCAATTAAACTAAAAACTATTTTGCAAAGAATCCTGAGTGAAAACTAGTCAATGGTTACAAAGTATCAAACACATCACAAAACAGAATGAATGCATGAATGCAGTATGCCTAGAATCTTAAAAATTCACATGCATGAAAAGGTGTTGTCACAGGGTGTTGGCAACACTCCTGACAACATCTCGGTTCTGTCTATAATGCACACATACTGAGAGAATTCCTTAGACTGGAAAATCTCTCGAAATCCAAAGTTTTTGTGAATATATCAGCTAATTGGTTATTAGTTCCAACAAACTCAATTAAGATCATGCTTTTCTCGACCAAATCTCAAATGAAGTGATGTCTAATGTCAATGTGTTTGGTTCGAGAGTGTTGTACTGGATTTTTGGATATATCAATGACACTAGAATTATCACAGTACACAATAGGAGTATCACTCTTAACACCATAATCATTTAGCATTTGATTCATCCAAAGAAGTTGTGAGCAACAACTACCAACCGCAACATACTCAGACTCGGCAGTAGACAATGAGACAAAATTTTGTTTCTTACTATACCAAGATACTAAGTTATTCCCCAAGTAGAAACATCATCCCGAAGTGCTCTTTCTCTCATCTAAATCCCCAGCCCAATCAGCATCACTAAACCCTACCAAATTCGAATTGGTTTCTTTAGTGTATCACAAACCCAAATTCAAAGTTCCAGCCACATATTTCAGTATACGTTTTACGGCCTTCAAGTGAGTAATTTTTAGGTTAGACTGGTATCTAGCACACAAACAAACACTATACATGATATCAGGTCTAGTAGCACTTAAATACAAAAGACTACCAATCATGCTTCTGTAGAGGGTGTTTTCAACACCTTCGGCAACATCCTCCCTAGACAATTTTTCATTAGACCCCATAGGTGTGCGCATGTATTTAGTGTTGTCATTCAGAAACTTCTTTACAAGATTTTTAGCATACTTACTTTGACACAAAAATATACCATCATGCATTTGTTTCACTTGCAAGCCCAAGAAATATGTTAACTCACCAACCATGCTCATCTCAAATGTAGAAGACATACACTTCACAAAATCATCAACAAGTTTATTATTTGAAGCACAAAAAATTATATCATCCACATAAATTTGGCAAATTAAGATATTACCTTGAGACTTTTGCACAAACAAACTTTTCTTATCAACTTCACCTCTTTTAAAGCCAATATTGAGCAAGTACTCAGTAAGTCTCCCATACCATGCACGTGGTGCTTGCTTCAATCCATACAATGTCTTTTTTAACTTATACACATAATCAATATGATTTGGATCCTCAAACCCTTTAGGTTGTTTCACATAGACTTCTTCATTTAGGATCCCATTCAAAAAGGCACTCTTTACATCCATTTGAAAAAGTTTCATTCCCATGTTGCATGAAATAGCAAGCAAAAGTCGAACATACTCAATGCGGGCTACAGGAGCAAAGGTTTCATCAAAATCCACCCCTTCAACCCGTGTTTACCCTTGAGCTACCAACCTAGCTTTATTTCTAATGATGTTTCCCGACTCATCAGTTTTATTCTTGAAAATCCACTTAGTTCCTATGACATTACCATGAGCAGGACATGGTACTAAGTACCAAACATCATTCCTAACAAATTGTTCTAATTCTTCATGCATAGCATTGACCCAAAACTCATATTTTAAAGCCTCTTCAATCTTTTTGGGTTCAATGTTTGACACGAAACAAGAGAATCTTACCTGAGAATATGTAGAACTCATGCACAACAAACCTGCCATCTTTCGATAATCCACTTTCTCTTTCCTTCGAGTTTGCAAGTCTCCATGCACATCTCCAATGACCTATGAGGTTGGGTGATTCTTCTGAATTCTGCTTGGAACATTCTTTTCAGCTTCATTTACCTTATTGTTCTCATCAATGTTCTCATCAGTAGGCTTTTCAACCTTTGATTCTTGATTTTCTGTAGGAGGTGTTGTCGAAGGTGTTGGCAACACTCCTTTGACAACATCTAAATTTCCATAATTATCCAGCAGATCATTAACTTCATCCTCAACTGTTTTCTTCTTTAGATCTGCAAAGTCATCAAAAACAACATTAATTGACTCAAAAATAGTCCTTGTTCTCAAGTTATACATTCTATAGGCTCGGCTATTTGATGAATATCCCAAGAACATACACTTATCACTTTTTGCATCAAATTTAGCAAGATGATCCCTATCATTCAAAACGTGACATACACATCCAAAAACATGAAAATATTTAAGGTTTGGCCTCTTTCCCATGAGAATTTCATAGGATGTCATAGTAGTACCATTCCTCAAATAAACTCTATTTGAAATATGACATGCAGTATTCAAGGCTTCAGCCCAAAAATGTTTTGAAATATTTTTCGAACTTAACATCACTTTTGCCATCTCTTGCAAAGTCCTATTTTTTCTTTCAGCAATTCCATTTTGTTGTGGAGTTTTAGGAGCAGAAAATTCATGAGAAATACCTTTCTTATCACACAAACTTGCAAAAGAAAAATTTTTGAATTCCTTACCATGGTCAGTACGAATTCTGATTACCTTCAGATTGTATAGGTTCGAAATCTTAGTGAGCAGTTTTTTGAAGGCATCAAATGTGTCCGACTTTTCTCTCAGAAAATTTACCCAAGTATATCGTGAGAAATCATCCACACAAACAAAAGAATATTTCTTACCTCCAAAGCTTTCAACATCCATTGGACCCATCAAGTCCATATGTAAAAGTTCAAGGCAGCGTGTTGTCATAAATGTTGGCAACACCTCGTGTGACACCCTAGTCTGCTTCCCTTTCTGACATGTTTCACACACAAATGGAATATCAAATTTTAAGTTAGGCATACCTCTTACAGCATGTAACTTACTTAAGTTCTTTAATGTCTTGAAATTTTCATGACCCAATTTTTTATGCCATAGATCAAACTCATTAACTTTGGTATGTCTACATGCCATCTCTGCTCCGAGTTGATATCAGTTGTCAGATGACCTAGTACCTGTCATGACACAGAGATTTGAATCATCAAAAACTTTGCATAATTTCTTATCAAATTGCACATGCAGATTATCATCACAAAGTTGGCTTATGCTTATTAGATTTGAGGTTAATCTTTCAACATGAAGCACATTGCAAAGCTTGGGCAGACCAGCAATATTCAGAGTTCCCTTTCCAACAATGTTTCCTTTTGAACCTCCACCATAGGTTACTTTTCCACTTTTTTGTTCAACATAGTCAGTGAGAAACTTTTTGGAACTTCTCATGTGACGAGAGCTACCGCTATCAAAGTACCATGCACCTGACACATTAGTTCTTAAAGTAGTATAAATCATATGACATTGAATATCAGTTTTTGGTACCAAAATCTTTCGTACATAAGATCTGTTTCTAGGGATGTTGTGGGGAGGTGTTGGCAACACCTTAGGCAACACCTTCGATGCAGATCTATACCTGTAGTCTTCCTGCAGCTTAAAACAGTACGGTTTAATATGACCATGTTTATGACAGTAGTGATATATGTACCTACGTTTCCTTCTAGACATTGAAGGAGCAACAGGTTGTGGCTTTGGTTTTGGAGGATCAATAGGTAAGGCATTTTTGCTTGAGCTTTCTGTACTGCTTCTTTCCTTGACAAACACAGGGCCTTTCAAACTTTCACCAACCTCAAATATGTTGTTTTCAAAACCTAAACCAGCCGTACCATCTCTTTCCATCATGAGTAGCGAATCAAGCTTGGAAGTGCTTGAATTAAAATTGGCCAAAGTAGCATTTGATTTTTCGAGTTCTTTCTTCACTTGGCTTAATTTCATGTCTTTCTTACTCAGCATGACTTCTAGTCTTGACACATCAGCCTTTAGATCAGAATTTTCCTTTGAAAGAATAGTATTCATCTTATTTCTTTCAACCCAATCAGTATGTAACTCTTCAAACATCATCCGAGCTTCTTCCATGGACATTGTCTCTTCACCTGTATCATTATCACACATATTATCAGTAATGAAGGAATTCAAACAAACTGACCTTTGGGAGATGTTGCGGCCATGTGTGGCAACACCTAAAGGATTGACTTGAAACTTTTTCTTGCTCTTCAGTAGGGCAGATAAGGCAGTATGACTTTCTTCATCTTCTTGTTCTTCTTCTTCAGACTCTCCATCAATCAAGGACGTGTTCATCCCTTTTCTAAGCGTGTTGGCACACTCATTTGCATAGTGTCCAAAACCTTGACAAGCATGACATTGAACAGTGTCCAACTTCTTTGACACAAACTTCTTCTTCCCTTCCAACATCAGTCGAGGCTTAGGAGTATCAACAGGTTTCCTTGGTGATTGTTCTGGTCCAGTAATCCTTAAAGGCTTGTTAGAGAACATTGGAGCCTTGAGTTTTTGATCCGTCTTTCTTGACTCTTTCATCTTTTTCAGATAATCATTGAATTTTTTAGTCATAAGAGAGATCGAATCATCTTCCAAGTCAGATTAATGAACTTCTTGATGAAATTGAACATACTCCTCATATGAGGGTTTCGAGGCTTGAAGGGCTATTGATTTTTCTTTATCCTTCTCTTGTTCTGAATTGTTCATCTCAAAAACTTGAAGGATGCTAATCAGTTCAGTCATCTTCATCTTTGAAGTGTCTTTAATTTTTTCAAGCGCCCAAATCTTCCCATTAAATCTTTTAGGCAAGGATCGAAGAACCTTGTTCACCATAGTTTCACTAGCAATAGGTCCTCCAAGAGCATGTGCCTCTGTAGCTATCTCCCTAAGTTTTTTTATCATAATTAGCAATAGATTCATTCTCATTCATCCTGATATTCTCAAATCTTGCGTTTAACAATCTCAATCTTGTTCTTCTCACGCTATCAGTTCCTTCACAGTGTTCTTGAAGAGCATCCCATGTATCCTTAGCAACAGTGCAATCAGCTATGATTTCATACATTCTCATATCAACAATTGCAAAAATTGCATTGAGTGCTTTAACATTGTAGCTTGAACTTTGTGTTTCCTCGGCAGTCCAAGTTTCTTCTTGCTTGATGATGTAGTCTCCATCTTCATCTAGCGTCTTTGGAGGAGTCCAACCAGTCAGAATACTTTGCCAAGCACGAACATCCATTGCTTTAATAGTATATCGCATCCTATTTTTCCATAGTGCGTAATTCGTGCCATCAAGGACCGGAGGTTTCAGGAACGAGTTCGCAACAGACGATAAGTCCATCTTATTCCCTGTAATAAAATAAACAAACCAAGATCAGTTCTTATTGTATCAAGAAGATGGCTCTGATGCCACTTGTAAGGAAAAATGGGTTGCACATAAACAGTTTGAGGTGTTGTCACAAGGTGTTGACAGCACCTACAATAACACCTTGAGTAATTTGCAGCAAAATATAATTAAAGCGTAAATAAAATAAACAAGCAACCATATAAATAGACTCAATGATTTAAGCAAGAGTATAAAATACTCTTGCAGTGCCTCAGGGCAAAACTTCACTAGAAAACTTTCAAAGAGTTTTACAAACCCTAACACTAGTGATTATTGTAAAATTTAATTTCTCAAACCAAGTGAGAAAATAAATAGTAAACGTTCTCCTAAAAGCATTCTATATGAAATAGAATAACGAAAACACAGTAAGGAGAAAAACAATATTGAAGCCAAAATCACACGAGCAGCACTCTTCTTGATCTCCAATCTTCAAGTGTTCTACACGGCTTCAAGTTGTCACAGCTTCAACTAAGCTTCAGAGAGATCTTCAGGTTATCACGTTTTTCTCTCTATTAATCTCTCTCCCTTGTGTACGCCTATCTCAAAATAAATAGACCAATAATCCTTTTTCAATATGTTTTCTTGTAGACATAGGATTCTAGATCTTGTTTCTTTTTGATCAAGTCAAATTTACATAATAAAGAAATTAAATCATTAGAGATAAGATAATAAATATTATGATAAACTTAATCATATCTCAAATTAAGTTATTCAATGAAATAAATAACTTATATAAAATTATTTCATATCCAAAAAGAGCAAAAGATATTAAATAAATTTTTTTTTAAAATAAAACGATTTTAAAAAATAAAATATTCCTTTCAACTTCAAAAACACCTCCGGTTCTTCAAGTGAGTTTATAATTCTATTACCACATTAGATATGTGATAGTTCTTATTATATCATTGGATACTCGAAAGACAGTTTGAGTTCTGGCACGTGGCGTCTCAGAGGGAGGACGATATTTAATATATAATAAATATCAAATATCTGCCAATCGAGGATCCGTGGCGCAATGGTAGCGCGTCTGACTCCAGATCAGAAGGTTGCGTGTTCGATTCACGTCGGGTTCAATTCCCTCAAGATTCTCATCGGATTTATTTATTTTTTTCCCCTTTTGCAGGGAAGGCAAAGTTGGATCCTTCTAAAAATTTGTTAAGAAGCTCCAAAAAAATCTGTGAGGAGGCTATCTGGCTAAGGAATATGGTTGGGTGCCTAATTTTACCACTTTGAAGTCTCTTGTTGATGGATTGGCAATATTGCCGAGGGAGGAAATTATTATATTTATACCGTATTTGTCGATCGGGACGGACACCAATATATAGGTCCATCTGTATGATCGTGGTGGCCCTAGGAAATGTTGTTGCTAGCTGTGCTTTATTTCTCATAGTTTCACTATATGTTTTTGACCTTTGAAGCATTCTATGTAGGTTAAGTGTATTGTAGTTTGCTTTGCGTAGGTGTCTGGGGTTGCCCAGATTATTTTACTTCTCCAGTGGAGAACATCAAATGCTACCATTAATGTCAATCTTGATAGGCTTGTGAGTGAAGAATTAATGATTTTGGAGTGTATGCCAAAAATCAACTATATGCCACTCCTCGTCAAATTCTTTTTAGCCTCATACATCATGCCAAAGAATGCCTATTTCCCGGCTCTGCTATATTTTTTAGCGGTCTCTATTTAAGCTGTTTCTAGGATCCATATATTTTCTTGAATCTCGTTTATCTCATGTGTTGCTGCTTGGATGGGTGCCAAATGAAACCGGTTCACGAGTGATGCATCCTAGAAATTTAGGAATATCATCTTTATGCGTGATCTTTATCCTTCCTGTCAGGAGAATTTTGCAGGCATAGTAAAAGTGAAATGGGATCTTTTTGTCATGATTATTTTTAAGTCACCATTAATTATATTATTTTATACTTTCAGATTTACCTCCAAACAAAAGCCTCTAGATTGGTATGCGAGGGTGTAGATTGCTAAAAGGACTGCACAAGGACTCTTAACACTTGCATGGTATTGCTGACTCTGGCATTGTATGGCGAGGCTTTAAGACCCCTAATTCATTACTTGGTGAAAGATTCCATGCTGCTAGGCCATTTCCTTTAGGCGTCGCCTGACTTGGAAGATGTAGCTGTTTTGGTAAGCTATCATCTCCGAAAACTTAAAACATCAGATCAAGTGTTGCATTTCTTTGCAAAATGAGAAGTAGAAATATCCTCTGAAAACTCTTGCTGTTGCATCAGCATGCCTCTTTAGTGGAAGCCATAATGCCGCCATTGCGGCTTAAATGTGTAGACAGTTGTTTCTCATCTGCCAAAGCTTGTTCTGGGTAAAGAAAGAAAGCTTAAAAAGATTTGACAGAAACTATGTGCATTGCTTTATGCAATCTGGAAAAGATTATTACATCACCAAACACAAATGATCTCCACAGGTATCTTACTCTCCTATATTGCATGTGTGCAAACATATACATATTCCAGTAACATACAGCTTACAAATGCAAACCACACAATTAATTGATTTTCAAAAGAAGCACATTTAGGCAACAACAGTCATGCTCAGGCATGGATTACTATTGCATCGCCTTTGAGATTATGATAAGTGAATCCAGGAATTCCATTCAGTTCCTCTAAGTCCAAGTGTGCAACTTCCACCATAGAACAAAATCTGGGTTGTATCCCGCTGCTCCTTCTCTTCTTCTTCTTCCTCCAAGAATCAGTTAAGAACCTGAAACCAGGCCAGGAATTGCATTTTCTCGAAGCCATTTCTTCGTTGTTTCTCTCAGATTGTCTCCGGCTCTCGACACACTCCAATTCCAACCCTTTGAAGTACTCGATCTCCTTTTTCAGAAGTGATCCAATGGTGCCGCATGTGCCAATCGCCGCTGGAACCTTTCCTGCCATTTCTTCATGCAATTTTCTTGATGTGCGGTTAGCTTTATGTATCATAAGAAGGGGTGGTGATTTATGTCTAACTGTCTCTGTTTATTAATTTGAATACGATACTTTGAATTTGGAGCACCCTTAGTAGCTAGCAATTATTAAGCTAGATGTTACCCCTACTTGTCTTGAATAGTGTTAAATTGTTAAGTCATGCAATTGCATTTTAAGTAATTTATTAAAATATTATAATAATGAATGTAGTTTCAAGTGCTAATTATATCCAAAATTGTGCATTTTTTACTCGAATCAATTGACTGTAGTAATAGGGTCGCTCACATTTTTTCGCTTAAAAGTTAAGAGCATGAGGTTTTGCATGATTGCAATTGTTTGACAAGGGCCAACTCATCATTGATATCTCGAAACTAATAGACTTATAAAGAAACTTTCGAGGATAATGCTAAAGGTACAACAAATATCGTGTACAATGATATTTACAACAATTATATCTTAAGATTTGCTATTTTATCGTGAGATTTTGTATTCAATTTATCGTGAGATTTTGATATATATAATTTTTACATTGTGTTGTAAGATTTGTTGTACAAAATTTGTTGTACATGTAGCATTGCTCAACTTTCGAAGATCTAAATCAATGCGCCTCGTTTCCTTTCTCTCTCGCTTTCTCTTTTAGCTTAGCTTTTTTGTTCTATGAGTTTCTAATATTTATTGTTAAGGCAATTATGAAAATATAAAGGAAGTTACATTATATATTATAGATTCACAGTTTGGTAGATAGATAAATAAAAAGTCTGTTGATAAAAATAATGAACAATTGAAAGAATGTGATTAGTAACGCATAGAGATCAAGTATACGTTGTCCGGTATCTATATTATTTATAAAGAATGAGATTTTTTTAGAAACTGTCTTGGTCCGGTTAATTACGCTAATGTAAATTTACAAATTCAACCCTTTATCTATACTATCCATAAAGGATGAGATCATCTGTTTAGAAACTGTTTTGGTCAGTCCCATTACACTAATGTAAATTTATAGATGCAACTCTTACGCATACACTGTACTTTATAAGTATTATTGGACAAAAATGAAGAGAACATAACTGCATTCCTCACCTACACTATGAAAAACCATCTCCTATCTCATTGAATTCCAAAGATCACTACGGAGTGGGGATTGTCAGACGTGATACTCATGGACTTGTGATTTTTGCTGAAGGTAAATTTCTTTCTGGTTGTTTTTCTCCACATTTGGCCTAATTGTTTGTTGTTAAAGAAGGAATTAAGATGGCTTTAACTTCCGGTTAGACCAACTGGATTATTGCATCGGATGCTCTAACATAAACACATGTCATTCACAATATTTCTCCATTCTCCATGGATGAGCCGTTTGTTAGTGATATTCGCAGACTCTGCTCTAGTGTACCGGAGAATTTCATTCAATATTGTCCGATATCAGCCAACCAAGTGACTCACGAATTAGCCCGTAAATGTTGTTTGTTGGAAAACAATTTAGCCTACTCGGATGCTATCCCGTTATTTCTCATCAACTTTGTAATGTGAGACTTGTTGAAGTTTTAATTGAATTATGTTTTATGTTAAAAAAACGTATTTTTTTTGCAAATCATTAAGATTTTATATTTATTATAATTTTTAAAAAAATTACATACACGTGTACATCGATTACTAGTGTTTATAATTTGTAGAGGCTATATAACATTAACTTTAATTAAACACAAAACTCATGCGGTTCAATTTTGTTAGACGAATATCTTATTTGGAGCACTCATGAAGGAGGCTTAATTTTTTATTTTTTATTTTTATATAAAAGCATTATTTTTTTTAATTATAAATATAGATAGATTTGACATATCTCACGGATATAAAATCATCTGGCAAGTTACCTACTATTGATTAAAATAGGCATCACCTTATATATGGGAGTATTTACAAATGGACCAAATAATTATGTTCCTTAAAGTGGCTTTTTATTTTTCCAGTCAAAATCACCCTTATTTAATCAAAAGAAATATTGGATTTCTCGATATCCGTATCATCATTCAAGCTCCTTTATTTGTTTAGCTTGGGGGCAAAGTAATTAAGAAGTGGTTTATGATATGAGTGGCTCGACTATTAATTTCGTTGCTTTTCATTATCTCTTAATTACGAATTGGAAAAAGAGGGAACTCAAAGTCAAAATGTCGTAAATGTTTAGAGTTATGGCGGAGTTAATGTATAAAAGGCGACCCTTTAACCACATGATGATGTTTAAAGCCGGCTGTTGTTTAAATTCCGTTTTCCATACTTCTAGAGGTAACTTGAACATAAGTTTCCCTTGTATTCGAAATTAAGCCGAAGTAAAAAATATTTGAACACGACGTAAACCACCAACGATATTTTTAATCCATTGAGAGATATTTTACGGTCATACTCAAAAGAGTACACAGATTTGAGCTACAATTCAGACACTTGTTCGATATTTAGGTAGTGTTTGAGATTATTTTTAAGAAACAATTTTGAGTTTTTAATGCTTTACAGAAACAATCTCAATCACTTACTTAAATTTAAGGATTACAGGGCTTGAATTGAGTCTTGTGACAGCGCTGTAACAAAAGCTTGTTTTAAAACCACGAAATTCTATGTAAAAAAAAAAAAAAAAAACTACGAAATTCTGATTTGACACTTTAGACACGGACCGTACCCAACCAGACCGTAAATAAATTTAAAAAAAAAACAGACCGTAGATATGATGACAAATGATGCTCTGATATAATTTTATTAAATACCAGAAAATGGCAAAGCCCAATAAATATTTTTGATGTTACTGTTATTTCCTGATGCAATATAAAGTACATGAATTCAATTTGTGCTAAAATTTTCCTTTTCTTATTCGTTTTTCCATTACCCCGTTTTACTATACATTTACTCAACTCTTTCTCTACAATGGTGTAAAGGGAAGATGGTGCAAATACCTCGACCTTCCCTGAAATCATCTGCAGTTGCCTCAAAAGCTACGGCATACCGGGGGCATGGCACATATATCTCAGGCTACGATGAGAAGCAAGAGCATTTTTCAGCGCCACTTCCAAACTTCCGCCACCTTGAAACAGTGAATCATACAATTCACAAACAAACTGAGACAATTCTTTCTCATCATCATCCAAAAAACGCAACGACTGCGTTCCATTTTTTTCAGTTTCACTATCCTCCCAATCACTAGCTGGACTGGGTGGTTCAGAATCTTCTTCATCTGCTTCCTCTTCTCCAATCTCAAACTTCCCATTTTCAAATGTACTAAACTCGCCTGATCCGTGGAATGATGTTAACGGAGTTTCTTCAGGCTCTGATGAAGGGCATATAACAGCTTTAGCACCAGAATCTAGAAATGCTTTGGTTAAAGCTCGGATAGGCCCATATATTCCTGTGAAGATTATAATCCTGTCCCTCCAAGCTCCAATCTGCAAACAGAACGTATACAGATATGTTCTAGTGACAGATCAACCCAAATTTTCTGAACAGTTTGCAAAACGATTAGGTCGAGTAGAGAAGTTCGCTGTAGAAAAGACAACTGTTCGAAAATTGTAAAACTTTTATGTGAAAAAACAAAGTAATAATAAAAAATTAACAAGGAAGATTGTAATTCGAACATTAGAGAGAACACCAAGATTCTTCTCAAATTTGAACACGCTGGTCTGTCTTTAATGTCTAAGAAACACTGTTTTCCTCGTGAACTGGTCTACAGACAAGTTCTTAATTATCAACTGCTTCCACTTTCCTGTAAAGGTTTGTACAAAATGAAGAAACCTAAGGAGAAAAGTTCCTTTGCACAAGATTCTTTATTTTGGAGTTGATGGAAGGGGATCCAGCGTATCAGTCAATAAGCATACAGATGATTAATGACAATAAAATTGGACTGGCAGTAATACTTCCTGAATTCATCGCTCGCTTTCAGTTTCAACTTAATGGTAAAAAAGCAGTATCTTTGGTACTGATATAATAAAAGGCAACCCATTGTCAACGGACGTACCATACACCGGACATCTTCAGGGGTCAAGTGAACCAGAGGTACTGTTCTACGGAACATATAAGCAGCAATTTCACGATCATCTTCCATGACCTTCAGAGGACAACATATAAGAGCAATATTCCCTCAATAACTGCCCCCAAATACGACCTAATTTTAAAAAATGTACCTGTGTTTGACGTCCAATATACCTGTGGACCACACCACCAATATGGAAGTATGGTCTGCATAACACGAGATCAGCAACAGTTGAAAGGTTAGTAATGAGTGATGCATGCTTCCTCCTTCGGCCCTTCATCAATGATAACATGCTATATTTAACATTCTGCAGAAATTTATCTGCTAACTCTCCAGGTTCAGCAACCACAAATACATCATTCTGCCAACTATACCAAAATGGAAACATTTTAAAGAATGTAAGCTACAACAACAAGGTCTTAGAAAACTGAAGGATAAGTAAATGCTCAAAAAAACAAGACCTTAATATGGAGCCACATGTGTCATTTTGCAGTGCCATATGAAGTATTCCAACCTGGGGTGAGTTCTGTATTTTCGCGTGCAAAGATATTACTGGAACAGAAAGCTGCCGGCATTTGGGAGGAGAGTCGGGGGGTGGTGAACCAGTTGTTTTTGCAGAATGAAATCCATCCAAACTTAGGGGTGGTACAAGGTCAATTCTACCGATGCGTGGGGGGCCAATATCAGGGCTATAAAGTAGGGGACTTGATGGAAAACTTCCAGTAAACAAAGGTGACGTAAATGGTGTCGGAAATGCGGATCCTGGAGCCACCTTAGTGGTTCCCACATTAGAAAGAGATAACTTTATCCCATTATTCGTACAAAAAGTCTCAAGTGCACGGGTATGGTGAAAAACTCGTCCAGAATCTGGACTGTTGGAAGCCTCTATAAGAAGAACACCACGTCTCCAGCCCAAAAGTGGGCTATTCGCATTGGACACTGTTCATTAACAGATGCTAAGCTCAAATATGAAAAAGAGAGAAAAAACTACAGCATGAATAAGGAGGGTTGATTGCCGGGAAAAAAAGAATCAAAAAGGAGATTTTGTTTAATACCCTTTATATTGGAGAGTTTTTGAGACTTCAAACTGTCTGAAAATTTCTCATCATGCGGATTCTCGAGTAATCTTTCAGCTAGATTTTTGAAAGCAATGGAATTATTCAGAATGTACTCTTCAGTTGCACCTTCTAATTTTAACCAATTAGCAGGATCAGTTTCATCCAGCTCCATATCACAACGTTCGTCAACTGCCCATGCGATAATAATTAGAACTTTTATGAATATAAATAGATGTCTAACGGTTTCAGTTTGATATCATGCATCAGATGAAGTCTGTGACAACCAACACACTTTCCGAAAATGAATTCAATTTCATGTGTAATGTCAGTGCAAGCCCATGTACCCAACAAATGAGATTAAAATCACTGCATTTTGCAAACTGATAAGATGCATGGCAAATTATCTATGTATAACCACCTGGATTAAATCGAAAATACTGTACATCAGGAAGCATGGGAAGCAATGTACTCAACGCTTCTTCCACACGATCAACAGAACAAGCACTCTCGATCAGAACTTGTCCAGTGTCCAAATAACGCCAGCCACCCTTACGAACCTGACAAATCAAATGCAGAAAGTAAATAAAATATAAGAATCAATTTTTTTAATGTAATCAAATAATAAGCTTAAAAGAGTTTGAATACTCGTTTAGTCATTTATATAGTACTTGTTTTGCCGTTTTAACATGCTAAGAATAAAATAAAGGTCCAAACAAGAAATTTACTATCAAGCGGCAAAGGGAAACGGTAATTCAAGAAATATTTATGCAATCGCTTAACTTCTAATGGAAATTTTCAAAAAATAAAGATACAAAAATAAGTGGAAAAATGTCATAGTAGAGTCTCCGATTTTCATAATCATTTTCCAAGTTTCAGAGGATTTTCTAGATTGTCCAAAAAATGTTTCACTTAATCGAAAGGATTAACCTGAATTCAAAAGAAATTCTTCACTCTTTTTTAAAGTTTAAGTCGATATACAAATTGTGTTGAGTGTAATTGTTTTATCGATAAACAGTAAATAATTTTTTGGCGCCTCTCCATATTAGGCTTAAGGCAGCCGACTCTTGGGCGTCTCCTCGGGTTCGGTATGTCCAAATTACAAAAACCCATAAAAACAGAAGAACAATGCTGAGAAATTGATACCTTTGTTGGAACGGATCCGCAACCAATGGAGACTAAGCAGTCTATTTTAGCATCAGGCCATAACAGTTGCGCTTCTCGTACGGCAAAAATAGTAGGATTGTTAGCCACGATGGCACCATCTTGCCAACGATATACACCTGCATATGACGTTCAGAAAAAGAAGGCAAAGATTTCTCCTGATAACCTCTGTAATGGTGAAAATAAATTCAGGGCCATAAGAAAAGTTACCATCAGAGAAATCATCTAGATAATATGGTGCTGCAGATGATGCTCTTATAGCTTGCCAGATGTGATGCTTACAACTTCCAATAAAAGCATGGCGCTTGTATCCAACTTGAGCTCCAGTAGTAGCGGCTCCTTGCCCACCAGTTGTCAAGTTTTCAGCAACTGCAGAAGAAATTTCAGGCGTTCCAGGAGGATACTGATATTCACGAGGACAAAAAATTACGCAATTAGCAACAGAAAAAAATCCTTCAAGTTGACAATGATGCAACATTAAAAACTATATATAAATTTTTTGGTCCAACCTGATAATTTCGAAATATATATGGCTGTGCTGGTGCAACACTGACAAGGGTTGAAACAACAAAAACTTTCGGGATTCTCTTAACTGCAGATTCAATTAAGAGATCTCCTTCGTCATCAGCACAAATCTCCTTCAATAGCTTCTCAAACTGATCTGCACTGTGCTGGAAGAAGGCTCAAGTCATCCTCTATTCTCAAAAAGAATGATGAGTTTCCAGAACATTTTCACAAAATTTGTCCGAAATCAATTTGAAATAGAAAGGCAGAGTGTAAGAAGTTATGTTACAGGTGAAGAAAACAGGAAATGCGAGGAAATGGCGAGAAATGGGCAACTAAGATCAAAATACATTTGTTCAGAAGAACAATTTGCTTCTTTCTTTTCAGTATTAGATAATAACAATGAAATAAAACCGAAGACTAGAAGGAGAACATACTTTAGATCCATGTACAACAACTCGAAAACTCTGTGATGAGCTCTTGTAGAGTTGATCTAACTTTTCTCTCCATGTTGCTGCTTCATTGTCCTTCGGAACTGGTTCAGCAAAAACAAGCTTCCCTGGAAAAATCAAAACAAAACCTAAGTAAAGTAGTAAACTAAAGGCATAAAATCAGATAATAAATATGAATGAAACCATGAGCACAAGTCTCCTTATAAGGCAGCACATTACCAAGTTCTTTGTAAATTTCTTCACATTTTTCCAAGGACATCGATTTAATTCCAAGAGCTACAGCAAGCATGCCACCAGTAGATGTTCCACAGATAAGGTCAAACAGTTCATGAATTTGCTTTCCACTACCCTTCTCAATTTCTCTCAAAATCTTGACAGTTGCCAGTCCTTTCATGCCGCCGCCATCCATTGCAAGTATACGTAATCCTCTTTTAGGAACTTGCCTTCCTTTAGTAGCGCGGCGCAGAATCTCATTCTCCCCTACGATGGTATAACATATCCCTGTCAAAATCATGCGCACAACAAATACGTTATCATAGGAAATATATCTTAGAGAAAACCCACCTAATACAGCCAGAACACGTGCTGCAGCTTTACACACTCGAGGCTCAGAAGCAGCTGTAAGCCGCAAAAGAAGTTCCCGCAGACTTTCTGACGTGACTAGGGTACGACGGTTTTCCAGACAGAAAGCTAAATTTCCAAGGGCGAATAGAGCTGATATTTGTACCTATGACCCAAAAACATTCATTTTGAGCATATATAAAGGGCAAAAATCAATAGAACATTTTAAGTCGTGAGTAAGGTGAACTTGCCTCTGGGTTTTTATTGCCACATAATAACTTAATTGATTTCAATACATCTCTGGTCAACATTTTCTGAGCTACAATGTCAGATGTAAAAGCCAACTTGACCACGACTTGCAAAACGGAGATTACTTCTTGGGCCCTTGCAGATTTTAACACTCTTTCAATAGGTTGCATAATGTCAGATTTGATCAATTGCATTGCCACCTGACCATCTGATGCAAGAGATGAGAGAGCAAAGCAAGCTTGCTCAACCTGATAAAAAACCACAAGTAATGAGAAAAAAAATATCATGAAATAAAAAATAGTTAATTGTGATAAACTGTAGCATACCACATGCTGGTTATCACTGCTTATCATACTTATAAGCTGCCGCACTGCATTCTCATCTTTTCCAACAACTACCCGGTTTCCATCATCTTGCATTATCTTTGCAAGAGCAGATGCCAGTAGAGGGTGATGACAAGAAGAAAAACGGAATATGAGAGAGAAGAATGCACTCAGCTTATGTCGGGATGCAACAAAATAAGAACTATTCTCCATCTGCGACCAAACCAGAGAAGTGTGTGATCCAACTTGAAAAGACAAAATCTAGAGTGCAACTCAACCAAATAACCAAAAGACAACATCACCACACACCTCAATCTGTACGCTGACTGATCTTAAATTATCATCAGCCACAATTCTTATGTTTGCAAGAGACAAGTGGCGAAGTTCTTGCAATGGTAAAATGTCAGGAAGAAATTCAAGGGGATTGCCAAAAAGTCTTAAAACACGTAACTCTGCCATAGCCCTGTCAAAAGCTGGAGACAACGATTAAGATTTGAAAACATTTCTGCAGAGATAACCAGAAACACAAGTATAGAGACCATCAAATACTATAAGATAACAATTCAATGACCTGAAGTCAAGAAGGGGCCTGACCAGCTTGTTATGTTCCAGTGACAATTCAACAAGACCAGCACACTGTCTCAATTCCACTGCTTATAGTTGTCGACATAGACAATAACAGGTAATTGCAAAATTAGATAGATATTAACATTATCATATGGTGAAAGATGTCCTTTCAGTTGATACAGAAAATAAAACCACAACAAAGCTTTAAAAGCCTACCAGGGACGGAGACAAGCGTGTTGTAGTCTATGGCAAGAACTTTCAAGTTTTTCAGCTCACCAAGCTCAGGTGGCAAAGTAGAGAGCCTGTTATTATCAAGGTACAGTTTCTCAAGAAGTGGGAGCCGAGTTATCTCCACTGGCAATGTCTGAGGAAACACAAACACAAACACAAACATAAATTCAGGTTCTTTTGATACTAATGTTTAGTTTTGATGAAGAAAAACAGGTTCCCCTAGTTTGTGACAACAGATCAATTAGCTGTATATCTAGCATTTCAAGATTAGAGTTAGGACAACATTAAGAGATACAAACTTAGCCGATCTCTAATTGGAATTAATTGGCATACATGAATCAGCCAGTACAGTCCATAGAGAAAGAATCTTTTGCAGTACGCTACCTCTCGTATGGAGAACATAAGTAACACAGAACACAGAACGTACTCAAACTCTCTTTATTTGATCTACTCTATAACACCCAACTATGTAAAGAAGTGCTGATCATTACTGTTAAAGAAAACACATGCCAGCATGAGCTTGATAAACAATGTAATTTTTGGTTACAGAAAATGGTCCAACGTGATTTTGGCAATAGATATGACTCACATTTAATCCAAGACCGCACAGGCTAACAACAGCAACATTTCGCCAATGTTCCAGGCAACTTGACCCAATAACCACTCCATCAGCAATCCCATTGGCGAAATTGGACTTCATCAACTTCAGCAAGACCCCTATTCCACCATCATTCTGCTGCCCAGAACCCCCTGCCCTCCAAAGTATAATACCCTTCAGCGGCTCCCTTTTCTTGACAACCCTCATCTCCACCCCTACACCATCTTCCTCCTGGGTGTACTTTTCCGAATTTAGCTGACCATTACTTCCCAAATCACCTCCTCCATTCTCTAAACTGTCCGCCTCATTCTTAGCCGCCGGAACTCCCCCCTTCTCCCTCAACTCAATTTCCACGAAGTCTTGGGGTGAGGGCAAAGCGACCATGACCTGTGACTGGAGTTTCAACGCGACTTGATCCTCGTCATCCCCGGCGTTCCATTCAAGGTCAATCCTAAACCCCAGTTTATCTTGATCGCTATCGACGTTGGCGGCTATGGCTGCGGCGTCCTGTACCGACGACGTCGGGGAGGACCCAGAGAACGGAGAAGCGGAAGATGACGACCGAGACGACGTTGGGGTGACGTCATCAAGCGTATCCGCATCTGCGCCATAACTCAACGTCAAGTGGAAGACTTCCGATGGGCGCTTCCAACCCAGTCCCCACGACATCGATCCCAAATCAGATCAGGGTTTATTAATCTCCTTCTTCTCTATTTTCTTGAACTTATTCGACTGATGCAACATCGAACGATCAGATTGAAATCAAGAATGCGAATCAAATGACTCCGCATTCAAGAATCAAAATGATAATGAAAAAAAAAAAAAAAAAGATATCGGTTTCAGTATGAATCAAAATTCCTGATTTTGTGTGGATTCGATCGAAGCGTAACCGAAAGTCATTGATTAATTACTAATAAAGGAAGTGTTTACGCGTAGAGTGGAATGTGAACTGCTGCCATCTTCGTTGGGTGTAATGCATCTGTTGTGTGGATTTGGTGGTTTTGGAGTTCTTATAAACTTGTTTCTACGTCTCGACGGGAAACAGACGGATAATACGACGCCGTATTAGATAGATAATACTTCGGGCTAATTGCATTAATCTCAAAAGTCTAATAATCATAAAACCCCTAAAAAATATTAATAGGCTAATGCATCCCTCAGTTTTTTAAAATGTAGCACATTTCACCCTTATGTTATACAAACTCGGGCACATTTATACCCTCTCATAGGGGTTTTTATGCTAATTTTTTTAAAACATAGGGTCTAACATGCTATTAGTTTTACACATGGTGTTTTATGTCTTTTAGACTTTTCAGAGGGGCGTGGATGTAATTAGCCCATAATACTTCATACACATTCCGTAAAACAAAATTAATTAATATTGAAACAAAAAATATATGTAAATTCGGGTGGCATTTTAGAAGTCTAACCTAAGAAAACATAAGTTTTGAGTGTGTAGTGTTCGATTTCAATTTGGACGTAGAAAATGATCCCAAGACTTTTCATCAAAGACATTCAATTATGTTATTGTTTCATTTAATGATAGTCTCCGTTTACTTTCTAGACAATAATAATAATGACCTAAATATGCCATTAGTTTTTGTAGGAAAAAAAGGACACCAAATTCATAATAAATGACTATATGAGAATAGATTGCGGTCTTGCCCAGCGAAATAAAATTACTCCACAATTTTAATTCCAAATTTGACTTTCTTTGGATTTTAACCAATTAATGTGTTGAAGTTTTGCTTTCATCAAATTATAAGACTACAGGAAACCAGATTATAGCATTAATATTGCAATTCCCGCAAAAAACAAATCCATAAATGTTGCCATGAGAATATCACAAACATGGTAAATACTGAAGAAAAACATGCTCTATCTTTAAATTACATATAAATTTCCAGGATGTTTCCTTTTAACAATCGAAATTATATATTGAATTTTTTCTGGACATTATATCAAATGGTATAGATATTAATAAAATATAGTGATCATATTCACAGTCTATGTAACAATCCATAAAAGAAGCCAAACTATTTGCTCATATTTTTACCACATTTAGTACTATATATTGTATTTAACATGTTGTGACATAACATATATGCCCATTGAGATGTCATATTACAAAGATTATACTAAAAATTTGAATAAATATCATTGAAGTATTCCATATAGTATCAAGTTTAACAACCCTTTATGCATTTACATATCACTAAAGCTATATTCATTGTACTGTATATTTTTGTATGAATATATATACATAAAGATTAATATTTGAGTCGATTTTGATTCTAAACACGTAAACTAAAGAAAATCTTAACTTATAATCTACCTGGAAACATATTTTAATTTTGAAATGGAAACATATTCTAATTTTGAAATTGAGTTTTAAGACCTAACTGTAACACAATCATCACGCGTCTAAAAATAAGGAAAAAATTTCAGAAATACATAGATAAAAATCTCCTAAACTGTTGTTTATGTTAAAATGGTATTTCATTTAAACACAATTCACTTAACTTATAAAAACACTGGTTTGGATGAATAACAATTATATGTTATATTGATTAAAAAAATTATATGTTACATTGAATCTGTTACACGGTTAATGAATTAAACATTTAAACTCGACTACTTTCAAAATGCAATAACTCACAATTGAATTGATTTCCAATATACCATGAATTGTTTTTCTTGCAAAAATATATACCATGAATTATATGCTACAAAAAAATCAAATAAGTATCAGGTATCATGTAAGTCGTTTTTATGATTTTTTTTCTTACAAGCCTGCTTATTAAAAATCGTTCTTTATCCCTGTAATTTCTTGACATCGAAAGCTACAATCATTAGGTGGGCATGGTGGATGTGCAGGATAGCAAAACTGGATATATATATATATTTATCGTATAATCTACGCGTTTATTAGGATGCAACACGCAAGCTCAGAGCGGCCACAACCTGCTCTCGCCTCTTCTCTGCAACACTCTTCCCGTTGTTCAAGGCCGCGTCTCTATCTCTCATTCTCCGGATTCCTTTTTCACTTGTTATTTTTCGGTTTTTGCAACGCTACCGATCTCTCGAGGTACGATGGATCTAGATTGAGTGCCGTGCTTTCCTTGTTTTGTTTTTATATCAATGAAATGTTTCTGAAACCCGATTTTATTTTTGTTTGAATTATGGTGTTTGGCGCACAGGAATCTATCTTTGCTGTTATGAAGGTGTCCTAGGTTAAAGCGTTTGATTTTTATTCTTGATTTTAGGCTACCCGGCTAGTTTGGAATAAGGGTTGGGTATCGTTTTGCATATGTTCTTGATTCATGGTTGATTCTGAATGATATGTTTTGAAAACCATGAAAAGATTGGATATTTCGGAGTAGATGTCTTGGATTTATGTTTTATTGGCATTTAAAAGAGGAGGAAGTACAAGGACTCGATTCTAATTACCCTCTTATTTGGCAAGATTTAATAAGTAAACTTTTCGCTCACCTCTCCATTCTCTCTCTCGGCCGCTTTATCTCTCCCAAAACCTCATCACCATTTCGAAACTTTGAGCTCCGATCTACGCTGCCTTGCTGCTTGAAAATAAGATTTGAGCATAGATTTGGAATCCTCTGGACGAGGGCTATTCGTCACTACGCATTTTTTTTAGTTTTAAACTCGTTCCGTCGAACCAGTTTTTTCAGCCACCGCCCCCTGCCGTCTCCGGCTGCCGTTCGTTTGGAGATTGTTTTCGTAGCCTAGAAGGTATAATTCGAAAATTAGGGTTTCAAAATTTGGGCCTTTTGGTTCTTTCGAATTTCTATAATTGATATGTTATTATTTGTTGGTTATTCGAATTTCTATAATTGATATGTGATTATTTGTTGGTTGTAGGCCGAATTTTCTAGAATTTATTTCGAAATTTCAGAATTAATTATCTAAGGATTTCGAAATTTTGGAGATGAATGTATTGATAGTTGGTTATCTAAATGCCTTAGAATTGTTAGATACTAATTTTGGAATATTCCATAATTTATCGAAAAATTCAGGTTTATAAACGTTGGGTATTTCGACATTAGGATCGTATATTGGTATTGTTTGGAAGTTCGATACTCTAGAATTTGATGGGAAATAATAATTGTCACGGGTTTGGATAACCAAGAACATCCGGAGTTTTGTAATAATTATTGTGGTAATTTGTTTGACTGTGAGTTACGGATTGATCACTTTGTTACGGCCTTTATAACGATGTGTAACGTGACCATAGTTGTCAAAAGCGTAGAAGCGTTCGCTTTAAGCGCAAAGCGCAACGAGGCGCAAGGCCTGTGCTTCAGTGTGCTTCAAAGCGCATGACTTCTATGAAGCGTGCGCTTTTTTGCGCTTTTTTTTGCTCCGAAGAACAAACTTTTTTTTTAATTTTTTTTGAGAGATGTGAAATTGCCTTTTAAAGTGCAATTTACCCTCGATTTACCCTAAAAAAACACAGAAACCCCAACATCACATTGCCTTTCCTCCCCAACGCCTCTGCCATTGTGTCATCTTGTCATTTGCCCTTTGCATTTTAATATTTGATATTCAAAAGATGAAGATTATGATGAATTTCAAATTTGATGTCTTATGTTTCATAAATTTTATTTAAAAAGTGATTTTTATTCTATTTTTCAAGAATAATTTTTTATTGCGCTTTACTTCCGTAAAGCACGCGCTTCGCTTTGCGCTTTGCGCTTAAAGCCCGAGGACACTTGAGCGCTTTTGACAACTATGAACGTGACTATTGCTAAATTGAGGTGTTTGACTTACTTTATACGTGTTATATGCTTTTTATGCTCGCTGATTCATTGCATTCATATTGAGCAATTATCCTCTTATTACTGAGAGTCTGAGATTATTATCCACTTGTTGACAAGTTATTTAGACATCAGGATTATGTTCTTGAGAGTCTCATTTGAGGGCTTTGACTTGATTCATATCTTTGTTTGTTATTACTTGATGTTTTTGAAATTGCTGCATCACGTCAATGCTGTGTCTTGGAGCTGCAATTTTTGTATCAATACTTGGCATTAGATTTTTATATCGTGGATCTGACTATTGTCATGTTGAATATGTTCAGTGATAGGGTCTTGCTTCTGTTTGCGCGTGTCCCGTTCTCTTCTCCAAACTGTAGTCTCATTATTAACTTAATATATTGCACATGGAGGTTAAACTATGGAACGACAAGCGTGAAAGAGAGATGTACGATAACTTTGCTGAGCTCTTCGCAATCATCAAAGCTACTGAGAAGCTTGAGAAGGCTTATGTGCGCGACATAATTTCTCCAGCTGAGTACGAAACTGAATGCCAAAAATTGATAACCCACTTTAAGACTCTATCATCCACTGTAAAAGACATCGTACCAAGTATTGAGCGGTTCCATGATACATACAAAGTGGACTGCCCCGCTGCCCTGAATCGCCTTGTGATTTCAGGTGTTCCCGCCACTATTGAGCACCGGACAGCTTCAGCTCTATCAGCCACAACCTCTGCTGCCATTGTTGCAGAGTGTGTACAAAATTTCATTACGGCTATGGATTCCTTAAAACTGAACATGGTTGCTGTTGATCAGGTCCACCCATTGTTGTCTGACTTAGCAGCTTCTCTCAATAAGTTGTCCATACTGCCACCAGATTTTGAGGGCAAGACGAAGATGAAGGAATGGATCTCAAGACTGTCGAAAATGGGTGCTGCTGATGAGCTGACGGAGCAGCAGGCACGGCAGTTACACTTTGATCTGGAGTCCTCTTACAACTCCTTTATGGCTGCATTACCATCTGCAGGAACGTAGATGCTGCTTCCCGGTAAGGCTGTAAATAAGTGGGTACATTTGTTTTGTCTCTGCAGGGTTTTGTAACATATGAACTGTCTCTCGATTTTAGAACTTGGTGGAATCTTGATATTGTTGGACACGTAATTGCCTGCATGTTGAATGTTACGCGCGGTTAAGATTTATGGGAGTTGCGAATTTCAAGCTTCGATTTGTGTCTCAGGTGAATGGGATTGTGTGGAGAAAATGATTTCTAATGAAAAAAAGAACAGATCTATATTTTCTTTTCGCTGATTGTTAATTATGATGGGATTAGGAAGGAAAAATAAAATGAGGGATAATTAAGTATTTTAATAAAAATATTTAATAAAATGGGTTTTGTTTGGTTGGTTTTTTGTGCTCGGATAATATTGCGAACACTTATTCTGTTAACCAAAATATCCCTTATTTAATTTTATGTTCAAACTTCACAGAAAATACCCCTTTTTCCTCCCCTCTTCTCCGTTCGTTTTCCATGGAGTCTGTTGATTTCCTTGGCATGCAATCTTTTTTTTGTATTCGAACAGTTTGTTGATTTCCCCGTGCATCCTCCCTGACCTTACCCTCCTTTTGCCCCAACGAGACTTTTCCTTTGCCGTGCCTCTCCCACTCGCCTCCGCCGCTTCCTCGGGCTCCGTTGGTGGCTTCAACTACGCTGATCTGGACAGTATCAGTTGCGTTGGCAGCAGTGCGGAATGAACTGTCTACGAAGTACTCCATCGACCCTCCGGGGCAACATCAGCCACGTTGGCAGCGGTGTGGGAGGAACAACTGGCTACAAAGTACTCCATCGACCCACCTGTAATTGATATTTTCAAAGGGCACAAGGGTAACGGGGTAGCATAATATTGTGTATTGTACAAGTGAGGATTGAGAATACAATAGAGAAAATGAGAAATTACTATCTGACGATTACAAGCCTATACAGTGTCTTTGAGCATCTGCATCGCTATGTTAATAATGCATTATTAACACCCAATGGGTGTTCAAAGCGATGTGGGTGGGTATTATAATTACCCACCCTAGCCACGTGGATGAACGCGTTCAGGACTATGAATGTGGCGTTCATCCATATTTTTATTTTTATTTTTATTTTTTTGGTTGTGTACTTAGGGGTGTTCACGGTTCGGATAACCGCCCGATTCGAACCGAAACCGAAAATTCGGTTCGAACCGAAAATTCGGTTTGGTTTTCGGTTTTCAGATTTCTGGATTTTCGGTTTTTCGGTTCGGTTCGGTTCGGTTTTTTTCGCGGTTAACCAATCCTAACCGAAAAACCGTTTTTTTTTTTTTGCTTTTTTTTGTTTTTTTTTGTTTTTGAATTTGAATTTTTTTACCAATCAATTAATATGTATATCAATATTGTGTGTCCATAAAATTAATTTTATTAAAAAACTGAAATAACAAAAGTCATCCTTCGTTCTTTTTTTAAAAAAAACATAAATGTTTTAATTAGTTATCTAATTATTCAAACATACTTGAATTGTGGATTCAACTTGAAAAATGTATTGATTTAGTAATTTTAAAAAATATTGATTTTTGAAAGAGAAATAATTAAAAATTAATTAAGTTATTTTATTATATTATATATACACATATTTGCATTATATATTACATTATTTTTATAAATTCAAAAATTATTATTATTGAAATTAAAACCATTAGCAATTTTTTTTGTTTTAAATGCAATTATTTTCAAATATATTTTTCGAAGTATTAAATCACAAATATTTGATTTAACCATTAATTTTTTCCAAAAAATTATTCGAATAACTAAAAATATTTAGTTTTTTTAAAAAAAAAATTATTTTAATATTTTTTTAAAAACCCGATTTTTAGAAAGAAAAAAAAAAGTTCAAAAATTTTTATTTTTTTTTAAAAACCGAAAAATCGAACCGAAAAACCAAAATAATTTGGGTTAAAAACCGAATCGAACAGCCCAGTTCGGTTCGGTTTTCAGTTTGGCTTTTCGGAGAACCGAAATTTCGGTTTCGGTTCGGTCCAAACCGCCCGAATAAACACCCTATGTGTACTTGTGTTTACCCCCACGTCATCTACACTCCTTTTACTTCTTTTTTTTTTAAATATTTTTTGTTTTGAAAACGGTAAATGTCATTTCTTTTCTTTTTAAGTTTTTTTTATTCTTTATTTAAATCCGAATTAATTTTTTAAAAATTCAAATATTTAATAAAAATAAAAATATTAATATTATTTTTTAAAATTAATAAAATTATTTGGTTAAACAGTAAGATTATTTTTTTTAGAAAAATAATAATTTAAATATTTTAAAACATATAAAATAATTTTAAAATGATTGAGTGATTAGTTGAACTAAAAAATAATGAGTGTTAATGTTAAAAGGAACGTAGGTATGTAGGTGAAAGATACAATATTAAATAATTTTATTTTTTTTAATTTAATATAATTAATACTAAAAAATAAGATTATTATTTATAAAAAAATAAATATAATTTTTAATATTTTAAAATATATAAAATTTATTTATTTAATATAAAATAGTTTTATATTATTGAGTGGAATTTGTGACCCATAAATAATGAATGTTAATGTTAATAGGATTGTGGGTGAAAAGATGTATGCGTTATTAACAGTAGGGGCCACGACTTTTGATGATGTGGAGAGGATTATTGTGTTAATAACACAAGAGCATTGCGGATGCTCTTAGGTCATCTCCAATCAAAACGCTAAATTGGTGCCTAAATTGGAGCTCCAACTCAGCACTATTCTTGACGCTGGGACTAGAGGTGATCACGGTGCGGTTTGACGGTTTTTCATAAGAAATTCAAATCGAATTGCCAATTGCGGTTCAGTTATATTTTTTTTTTTGTTGCGGTTTTATATGTAAAATCGTTTTCGCGGTTTTCGGCGGTTTTAAGCGGTTGCGGTCGGTTCGCGGTTTTTTTTAATGATAGGTGAAATGAAAAAAAAAATAAAACTATTCAAATTATTAGAATAATGAATGAAAACTATAATAAACTAAATAAAATAAGAATCAAGCGACAAAATAAAATTAATCAACTATAATATGTTTAGGCAAGGTTAAAGATTAATATTTGTATAGAGAAGTAGTGAATAGATTATGAAGAGAGAAAGAGGGGAATTTTTTTGAATAAGTGTTGGGAGAGAAGAGAGTGGAGGCGGCATATGATCGAATCTATTGTGTATAATGTATATAAAATGTGCTATAAATATAACTCTAGCTAAATATCACTATACACGGCGGGGCAGGGCGGGGCGATTTGAGCCAAAAATTATAACCGAACCATGGCGGCGGGGCGGTTTGCATTTTTTTTAAAACCGCGGTTATTTCAAAAAATGAGATACGACGGTGCGGGGCGGTTCGGGGTGGTCGGTTCGGGCGGTTTTTGAAAAAATGTGATCACCCCTAGCTGGGACGGTGTAATGTTATCTTGGTGCAACACTGTAGCAACGTCATCTTGAGGTTTTTCTAAAAAAATTTGTTTTCATTATTAATTAACAATTATAATTGTTATACTTTTGTTTTATTTATTTAATTATTATAATTTGTTTATATTTTAAGTTTAATAATGATTTTATTATAATAATTTCATTATTTTATTTCGTAAATTTAACCTTTTATTTAAATTAATTTTATTTATTTTTTAAATAAATAAAGTATTGTTTTATAATTTCATATTTATTTGCTTAAAATAATCAAATTTTATTAGTTAATATGTTATATAAAAATGAAAGTTATAACAAAAATTATACAAACCATGTAATTTTTAAAATTATTATATAAATTTCTTACAGTAATATTTTTAAAATTTAATTAGTAATTTAAATTAATAAAGTGTTTACATCATTATAATTATAGAAATTAATTAAATATATCATTAATTTATTGATATTTAATTAAGTTAATAAATAATTTGTGGAATAAATTGTCAGTTATAAATAAAATAATAGATAATATTATGAGAATATTTTTTTAGTGTAGAGTTTAGTGTTGAGGAGTTGAAGATGCATTTTGTATTTGGTGTAAAAATTACACTGTTTTGAAGTTAGTGTTGTGCTAAAATGACGTAATGGGTTGGAAACAGCCTTAGTCGATGGCTTCAGGTTAATCAAACCAACGTGAGTATTAGCTAATTGATCATTCTTAGTCACCGGATTCAGGTTAGTCAAACAAACGTAACACTATTAGCTAATCCGTCGATAATCATTCCGACCAAATGGGACCTAAAAGTTGGGTTAATCTTTTTGAGATCGAACAACACTCATACACTGCACTAAAGCGTTTTATTTCATCCCCGCGGGTGTGGAATCATTCATAAGTTGGCGTTTGAAATTGAGAGTTGCACAAATGCAAAGTTTTCCCAGTGAAATCGTGTTGTACAGATCAAATGAATAAAAAATTGTCGACAAAATAAAGAGTCTAAAGACGACGAAGTGGTCGATTTCCCTGTGTGGGCTGAATTTAAAAACATTAGGGTGTGCTTTGTGCTGGGATTGCCCCAACAAATGGGGCCGGGTGGATGGATTGGGCCCATTTTTCACAACTGGGTTTCCAAACAAACCACAAGTCACTTGAGTAACGATTTTTCATCTATTGTTACGACTCATGTTTCCATGTTGTTACACATTTGCGCCACAGCTTTATAGTTGGTCTCAATTCATATTCGGCCATCCTTTGAAATCCGTGATTTTTAATTCCTTTGACTTATTTGATACAATTTCAAATTAACCTCATATCTAGTTAAACGGGTTATTTAAATAAATATAATAAATTTAATTTTTTTTAACAAATATAAAAAATTTTAAAATTTTAAAAAAATATAATAACATGGGGTTTTAGACCCCGCTTCATTGAGGAGTTGGGGTTTGAGACCCCGACTCCTCATTTGTTATTTTCGAGGAGTCGGGGTTTGAAACTCCAACTCTTCATTGTATATATATTTATATTTTATTTATATATTTATATATATATATATATATTCAATTTTACTATTATTATTTTTTGGTTTTATATTTGCATCTATAGTTGTTCTACATGTTTGGAAAAAGTTTGTAATATAATCGAACTTTTATAAAAGGAATAATAGTCAGAATAGTCTTGTAAGTTTTTTTGTTTTGTGATTTGGTCATGTAAGTATTCAATTTTGGATTTTGGTCTTGTAAGTTAAGTTATGTTTTGGTATTTAGTCCTTTTTAATTTAAACAATATTTTTATAACCAAGTCAGTGATCGAACCGGTCTAACTTAAAAAACGATCTAATCGGTCAATTTTTTTTACCGCATAGTCGGACCAAAAAACCGTTTATATAATTTAATATAATTAATAATATATTTTAAATTATAAAAACCAAAAAAATTATATAAATAGAAAAAAATGTATTTATCGTCGTTTGAAAAATAAATAACTATATAAATATATTCAAAATATTAGTTATAATTATATATTTTTTATAAAATAAATAAATTAATTAAAAAACTCTAATATTAATTTAATAATGTTTTTAACGAAGAAAAAATTTCAAATAACCATGTATATATAATAAAATATTAAATTAAGGTTTTAAAATAAAAAAACTATTTTTTAAAAAAAAATCAAAAAATCGATTTTTTGGTTGTTAGTCGATTCTTGACCGATTCTGGTCTGTTGAACGGTTAAAACGGTTTTTTGGAGTGTTTTAGACCACACTGGTGACCGATTCCTGGTCAAACCGGTTGAACCGATCGGTCCAATCTGATTTTGAAAACATGACATTCAAGTATTGACGTCACAACAAATACATCATCATTTTTCAATGTCGTGAAAATTTTTTATTTCGCACGTCATCATTTTCTGATTTCACGTCGATAATCCATGAAGAAAATACTAAAAACCAAAATATAATTTAACTTATAGGACCATATCCAAAATTAAATACTTAAATGACCAAAACACAAAATGAGTAAATATACAGGAACATTTTGACTATATTCTCTTTATAAAATAATTAACATAATCGCACACACACGTTGTGTGTGTATAAAATCATATAATATATTTAATACTATATGTTATGTATAAATATTCTTTTTTTGATAATATTTAAATTTATTTTTTTTTTATAAAATAATATAAAAAATAAATTTAAAATTTATTTATCAATTTATCTTATCTATAGTGTTTAGTTGAGAAAAATATAAAAATTTGAAATATCAAAATTTTAGAAAAAAACTAATAAAAATAAAAATGTAATATTTATAACACATAAGATCAATCTCGGTAAATGAAAATATGACGTCTACGGGGAAATTTTTTATATATAATAATAATAATAATAATAATAATAATAATAATAATAATAATAATAATAATAATAATAATAATAATAATAATAATAATAATAATTTAGAGAAGTTTTAATTAATCGATGAATTAATAAATTATTATTTTAAAAAATATATTTTGTTACTCCTGGAATTGGTAGATAGACATTTGTTTATTTTTTTTTCAATTTATTAATTAAATGTTTGAAAAGTGACGAGTATGGTTAATAGTATTTTTTAAGAAATGAAAGTTAGTAATATTTTAGATGTTTGAAATTTTATCATAATGTAGAACTTCTATAAATTAATAATATTTTGATCAATGATATTCAATTTTAGAAAGATATCAATTAACCGCTAAATTAATAAATTATTATTTTAAAAATTATTTTTTGATTGAATGAACGTGGTTTTGGTTATATATGTTTATTTTCATAGATTTTTATAATAGTTTTTTTTAAAAAATTATAATCTTATTAATTTATTAAAACTATTAATTTAACATATCAAATCAAGTCGAGATTGAACAAATTTATCTTTTATAAAAATTAAATTTATGAAAGTTTATTTTATCGTTTTATTTCATTCTAAATTTATAATAGGAAAAACATATATGCATATAAAACTTTAAAAATACTTTTTATAATTATTAATTATGAAAATATTAATTTTTTCAAACTCGATTTAGAAAACTCTTATATAAATCTATGAAAATTAATAAAACACAATTTTCTTATATAATTAATCTCTATATTCATTTTTAATCAACAATACTCTATAAATAATAATTTATTAATTTATCAATTAATTAATGCATTTTTAAATTAATAAAATATCATCGTCGTTATATTATTAATTTATAAAAGTTCAACTGTATTATAAAAATTTTAAACAACTAAAATTTTTTTAATCATAATAATCGTTTTTTTAACATGCAAAAACAATTAAATCTGTAAATATAAAACTAAAAAATACTAATGAAAAGAATTAACATATATATATATATATATATATATATATATATATATATAATTGGCTATGAGGAGTAGAGGTTTCAAACCTCGACTCCTCGAAAATAACAAATGAGGAGTCGGGGTCTCAAACCCCAACTCTTCAAGGAAGTGGGGTTTCAAACCCCATGTTATTATATTTTTTAAAAGTTTTAAAATTTGTTATGTTTGTTTAAGTCTTTTTAAAATTTATTATATTTATTTAAAAAACCCTTAGTTAAACATTTGCAGTAGTAATTGTGACGTATATAACTAAAGATGTAGATATAATTTCTATTATAGATAATTTTATGTTTCAAATTTCTCATAGGGCACAACTTCGTTGTACAATATAAATTTGGTTTAAGAATCCGAGAGAAAAAAATGGGTTTTTTTAAAAAAAAATTGTTTTTATTGTTTCAAATGTGTTTGGATGAATTTGAAGTGCTTTTAAAATCACGTAATTAAGCCAAAATAAGTGTTTTTGTTAAAAAAAAATTCAAATTTATAAATTTTCAAATGTTTTTTTATGACTCGACTTTAAAAAAATTTTTGATCTAATTATCCAAACAAAAATTATTTCAGCTTTATTTTTAAAAAAACAAAAGTCTTTTAAAAAGACAACTTAAAAAATCATATTTTTTTAAATTTTTTTTGGAAAGAAAACGGATAATATAATGTCTTTTTTTGTTATACATATATATAATTTATTATTTTTTGTAATAATATATAATTTATTACATTAAGTTCAAGCCCTTCCTAACTCTAATTCTTGGACCTGTCCCTGAGTACGCACAATGCGTGTGCATACAATCCAAATAAAATAAAATATTTGCATTCTACAATTTTTGCAAAATCATGAGAAGGGTAACTATAATATTTTTGTAAAATTAGAACAAATTAAGAGACTTAAAAGGGATAAACAAACACGTGAAAATAGAAGATGAGAGAGTTTTATCTTTCACGGGAAAGAAAATTGCATTTTTTTTCTAAAAGTAGAGTTGTCAAAGTGGATTTGGTTCGTTGGGTTGGCCCGCCCCGCCCCATTATATAGGCGGTTGGATTGACAAATTTTTAATCTGCCTAAATGGTGGGCTGACCCGTCCCAACACACCAAATTGTGGGTTGTTGTGAGTTGCGCCCGACCTACCAAATATAACTAAAAATTGGTGGTTCGACCCGCCCTGCACCGCCAATTAGACGGCTGAAGTTGATAATTTCTCAACCCTTCTAAATGGTGGGCCGCCCCTTCTTGTCGACTGGCGGGTTTTGGCAGGTTGCGGGATGCCCCGCCGACCTTTTTTGACAGATTTACCTAGAAGAATAAGACAAGAAAGGTGAGAGTTTTTTTATTATCATTTTGGTTCTAAAATATGTGAATCTCATAATGGTGTTTGAGATATTTATGTATAATTAGACTAGTGTAGTTAGACTGGACCATAGTTAGACTGAACCAAAGAAGTTAGTAAGAGGCTCTCTAGAAGAATATTTTTTAAAAAAACAAAGAGAAAAAAAACATGTGGGCTTTAAGATGAAGTAAGAGAGAGAATTTGTCAAAAATTGTATTGATAAATTAATAAGAATTGATAAATGATGAAATTTGAAAAGAAGATAAAAAACAAAGTTGATTGAGATATATGTTAGAGAAAAATACAGATAATTTATTCATTTACAACTAACATGAAATAAATGTGTTAAATGTAGGGATAAAATAAAAGAAATTTCGGTGCGACTTGACACACCGAACGATTAGTATAAATGGTGTTGCAGCACACGTGTTGTTTGTGCAACATAATATATATACACAATTATTTTAAAGGTGGTTGAGTTTTTTTTAGTGTGAAAGTTCTGTATAAATTTACATCAAAGAAGGGCAAAATAGAAAAAAAATGTTGGTGTGTTCATGCCACACCAAAAAATAATTTTTTTAATGCTTTCAACCTTTATATATACTAGTAAAAAATGCACACGCTTTGCGTGTGTAAAAGAAAAGTTTTTTTTAAAGCAAATCAAGAAGTTAGTGAAAAGTTTTTAAGTAAAATATTGGATAGAAAAGGGTAATTTTGGAATAAATTATTTTGGTGTCCTCAAAATAGTTATTATAATCTACTCATCTTTTATAATATAGAATAGATACAATAGATAATAGTATAGATATATGATATAATACTATATATATATATAATATAATAAGTGTATTGAAATGTGTCGCCTAAGACCGCCTACACGATGCGATATTTAGGCGTTAAACGATTGTCCACAACCTTGATAAAAAGAAACTATCAGAGAAATGTTAAGATGAACTAAAAGAATTTAAATTTATGTTAATTAAGTAAAAAAATTTGTCTAATCACTACATGATCTTCCATCTACCGTCCACCGTTTTTTTTAAAAAATGAATATAGTAATAGGGATAGAGATTTATTTGATTAAACTTTAGCGAACAAAGTTAACACACACCCCCAACAAATTTACACTACTTGTTTCTTTGGTTCATCTAACCCAATATTCAAATAAAACAAACTTTCGCGTATATTTTTGGAGCATTTAGTATTTTGTAGAGGTTTTGGTATAAATTAAATGTGGCACCAAATATGATGCATTCCCTTACACACGTAGTCTCGTGCATTCCCAGTAATGATATTAATATCTCGCTCTATTATTCATTAATTTTCTTGCGACAACTCACAAATTTTTGGTCATACATCGATTCAATTTAATGAGGCCCGATCCCTACATCAAGTTTGTCAAGGAAAATTTGCAATTCTTTTGTCCGTTGTCTTTTTATGATTTTAGTTATCTACACCATCAATTTTGTTTTCAATTTTTGATAGCTTCGTTCCTTTTTCGTTTATCGGAAGAGTTGATCATAATTGCACATTTTAGGCCAACACCACATTAACATGACATAAGATAAGATAAAGGAAAAAAAAAAACTATAGAATATATATATAAACGTAGCACACTATGATTAAAATTTAACCAAAATCAGATAAATGTATGTGATGAAAAATGAAAATTTCCTATTTTATTAACTAGTGTAATTTTTTATTATTTTGGTTACATTTTAAAAAATATAATTAAGTTTCCTATTAGAAAAATACATTAGAGGATGGGGATGCAGCAAAGTTATTTAATTTTCATGAATGAATTGAATTGAATTAATCGTATTATTACAATTAAGTTTCCTATTAACAAAATACATTAGAGGATGGGGATGCAGCAAAGTTATTTAATTTTCATGAATGAATTGAATTGAATTAATCGTATTATTATTATTATTATTATTATTATTATTATTATTATTATTATTATTATTATCTTTTTTTATTATATTAAACTTGTGAGAGAGTGATGATAACTGTATTTAGTATGTTAGTGTGTCACATTTCAAATTTAAAAACTATCAATTTCTGTATTATTCTTTGGAGAATGTTGATAATATTGTATAATGTATTTTACTGTTATATTTATAATTATAACAAAATCATATCATTTATTTTATGTATAAGCATCGCGTATGCTACCGTAACTAGTTATTATTATGTTTTCCCTATTGACCATATTAATTAATCTAATTATGTAATTTTCTAGGCTCCCTGGAGATCTTAATTATTAAAGTTTCAGATATAGATACTTTGTTACATCACTTCCGACTAATTGACATCATCTCTCGCAGTCATCATTTTCTGACCATATAATATGCAGTAATATTTTTCAACTTAAATGGCTGCTGCCTTTTGTACGAATTGCAACCGTTCGTAGGTATGATTTTAATAACGAATTTATTGCTTCTTTATAAATTTTATCAACTCTCCAGTCTCCTTTACAATAATAATAAATCTATACATGTATATACAATTTCCATGCTTTAAACGGACACACACTTATGTAAAATTCTTTTGCTTTCTTTTTCTAAAATAAAATAAGTATTAAAAACTAAACTATAGGGGTTATTTTTATGTGGAGGCGTATTTTCTAATGATTCCTTATGCCATTCCAAAATTAAAGGATGAAAGAACATTTATTTCAAGACAATTGATAATTTGATCGAAGAGAAGACAAGAAGGTAATAAATGTTGTATAGTAAAAATTATGACAAAAATGAGTTGACAGAAAGGGCAGCTGCCATGAGTTGAAGTCATTTATAATTTCAACGACTCATTGTTTTATTGCATTAAGTTTTGGTTGGTAATGTCACCTCACGTTTATGCAAGGGAAATAATGATTTCAATATCCCAGATTGATTCTCCCCCCTATGCTATTTATTATTAATAATACATGATAGATATTTAATTAATTCGAGTTATGTAATGTCAACATTCTTATCCAAGGGAAGGGAAGATCGGGTACACTCATATTTATTGCGGGAAAAAAAAATCATTTAGTACTTTACAGTATAGTTTGATACTCGGGTTACACTTATTTAGGTTGTATTTTTCATTTGTTCCAATTAGTGTTTTCTTTCCAATTTTTTTTTTACTAATTTGATCTTATTAATTTAATATTATTAATTAATTATAAATTTTTTTTAACTCTATTAGAATCTTCATTAATTAAGGACAAAACGAGAATTTGTTTTTATAAAATTTACATTTTCAAACATTTTTGTGAATTGTAAAAATACATACAAGTTTAGATGAATGAAAGGAAAAAAATATCCGCGATGAATTAGAAAAATACTCTCTCGATATATCCCAAATACATATAAATATTTGTTTTTATTTAATCTATTTAAGAAATGGTTGCACGTTTTCCGATTATCTAATTACGAAAAGTATATAGACATATATCCATTCTTACTATACGGCCAAACCACTATTTAATTTGGGATCATGTAATTAATTAACTATCAGAAAGAAACCAAAAAATTATATAAGTACTCGCTAATTAAGATTAAAATTTGAAAGTTGTTTGTTAATAGATTTTTCAAATTAATTTATTAATCTGTGTGAAAAATAAATAAGTTTATATGATTGAGACGGAAGTAATAACATTTTAACTATTTCAAAATAGTCAAAATCAGGGCCATTTGGTTAAATGAGCCTGGTCATTTTTATTTTGTAAATTTAACCTCTCCAAAGTGTATTTTTTTTTAAAAAAAATATTGACCAAGCCTACACACTTAAATCTCCCCCAAAATGAAATACACTCCAACAATTGAATAAATTTATACAAAACCTAAATTAAAAAAACGGTCCAAAAAAAAAATCTATAGAAAATAAATTAAGATTAAAGTTAAAGATGAAAATTTTATTCGCTAAAAAAAAACCAAGATAAAATTTTATCAAATCCCTATAGGTGGGGGGATGTTATCGATCCCCATCCACAATTCTAGCCCAATAATATTAATAATTATAAAAATTGTACTAATAATAATGTAACACCTCAAGTATTACTGTATTAGTTGTGTATTTATATATATATATATATATATATATATATATATATATATATATATATATACTAATAAAATATTATTGTGTTTTTAATTTCGACAACTCCCATTGAAATTTATATTAAACGTCCTATTGTTTGTCTGAGTTCGGAGAAGATAAATAAAAAAACAATGTTTTATAATTGGGCCGGTGATCGAACTGGTTTATCTAAAAAAATGGTCTAATCGATCGAACCGTTTTAACCGTACGATCGGACCGAAAAACTGTTTATATAATATAATATAATTAATAATATATTTTAAAATTTTAAAACCTAAAAGATGTATATAAATAAAAAAATATATAGATTTATCATAGTATGAAAATTAAATAATCATATAAATATATTCAAAATATTAATTTTAGTTATATTTTTTAAAAAATTAATTAATTAATTAAAAAAACTCTAATATTACTAAAATAATATTTTCAATGAAGTACAAATTTTAAATAACCTTTATATATATATATATATAAATATTAAATTAAAATTTAAATTTTTTTAAAAAAAATTTTAAAAAAAAATTCGGAAAACCGGTTGAATCGATTCTTGACCTTTTCTGACCGTAAAAACGGCTTTAAGAGCAATCCGGATCAAACCAATGACCAATTCTACCGATCGATCCGATCCAGTTTTGAGAACGTGGAAAAAAAGCATAAAGAAATATGAATAAATAAAACCCCCGTCTCTCTCAAGTCTCAACTCCATATAAGAAGGAAAATTAACCATTACTCAGAACTCTGACTGGTTTAATGCATACGGCCCCTTTGTAAATGTTTTAATTGGCTCATAACCCCTCGTATTATTTTAAGTGGCTCCACGGTCCTCGCGTATTTGAAATATTAGCTCACGTGTCCCCGATCCATCATTTTTGTTTTGCACACGCGTAAGATGCAGGTGGTGCTTGTATGTTACCCATATTTTTATATTCAATTCCTAAAATGCCCCTCCCCTCATTTATTTTAATCAATTATTCGGTTTTATTCTTATCTCCCTTCGTTGTCTTCTTCATTCTCACTTTACCAGTCAAAGCCATGGAATCCATAGCTCCATTTAATTCAACCAAGAAGCCCATGTTGGACTTAAGGTATCCGATTCCTCCACTGTATGCCTGCAACAAGAGAGCAGAAATTAAGGTTGTGATGTCCGAGAGAAAAAAATCAAAAGGTATGTTGTATTATAGTTGTACATTGAACAATTGTTGGTTCTTTGGATGGTATAAGCCCGAGACACACACGTTGGTACCAAATAGGGGCGAAGAAGAATCAAGGGAGACTAATTGCAGCAGTTTCAGTTGTCCTGAAACTAGAGTCAAGGCTCCTGAAGATGGCGAAGCTAACTCCAAGGAGCCAGCATTGATGCAAGATCCATCGGTCATTGGTTATGTGCATGTTTCCTGGGTTGCCTGTGCCTTGCTTTTCCTTGTGCTCATCGGCCTTCTTTCTAAGTGATAGTGTGTTCATGTAATTGGTAGTTATCATGTGCTTTGATGTATTAAGTACTGGAGTTTTAGTTATGGTAGAATTTTGGTGTAGTATGGGAGAATTCCAGTATCGTATGCATTTGGTCATGAATTGTTTGCTCCTGTATTTGGTTATGAATGAGATCAAGATTATGTTTATTGTGTTGATAAGTTTTTGTTTACTGCATTAGTGTTATCAATATAAAATAAAGGACTGAAGCTCAATACAATCTCAATACAATTCAGAAACCACAAGCTCAATTACACTTAACAAAACCAAAAGACATCATATTCAAGTTTTTTTATCATTAGAGTCAAAGTTTTCAACAATTTCCATTAAACCAAAATACAAAACATTAAATTAGAGGACATTTTCTCTAAATTTCCTGATAAACACCAAACTAAAAGCCCTATTTTTCTGCAGAATGTGCACTGGAACTTGTCCTAACATGTGCATCAACATTTGCACTTGTTGCTTGAGTTCCTGCATTGGCAGCTGCACCTGCACCTGCAATTGAACTAGCACCTGCCCTTGCACTTGCACTTGCCCCTCCCAAAGCACTTGCACTTGTCCTGATCCTTGCACTTGCATTTGCACTTGCATTGGCCATTGCTCTGCTGTAGTGACTCATTTGCACTCTTCTATTAAAATTCTGCATTTTTTAATGTACAAAAAGTGCTTTAGAAGATAGAACATGAGAAGATAAGAATCCAAAATGGAAATCGAATTTTGAGCATATGTGAATACACCTTCACAGAAGCAGTTGATCCATTTGCAGAAGTATTTGATGGTGCATTGTCTGCTTGTGGCTCAGAATTTGATTGTGTATCCATCTGTTGAAGGTTATCCTGTGAAGAATTGTTCGACATTAGTAAATTGAAGCATTATAATTCCAAATTAATTTGTTTCTACCTTTGGATGTCTTGAGTGATGAGATGCTTGAGCTGATGAAGGCTGTGAACCTCTACTTTTCTCCCTTGTTGGTGGTCTCCTAGACGATGGATGTTGCTTTGATGGCCTAGAAGAGGCAGTCTGAGATTGCCCTGGGTTTTCGTGCACCTAACACACAAAACACTGTCAATATCAATGTGAAAAGAACTTAACAATTACATTTTTATTACCTTAAACAACTTTGATTTTGGATGAACTTCATTGGTACATGTTGCTACATTATGACCAAGTTCCAAGCATCTTAAGCAAGCATGCTTCAGTCCTTTCCTTGTTGAAATGCTACCACCTTCATCTGCTTCTTTTCTTCTCAATCTTTGTGGTCTTCCCTTTTGTTTCCTATAAAGTGGAGCATTTAAAGGCTGGTATTGAGTTTTGAAATAGTGTTCTTGTCCAGGAACAACATGAATGACATGAGAGTATGTCCTCAAGTACTCCATCTTGCTGTAGTACTTGTGGACAAAATCTTCAATTTCCAGCCTTCTTCTGTTGTATTCTCTTCATCAATTTGTTTCGTATGCATTTCAGCATTTTGATGATTGGCTTATCTCTTGCACCCAAGATGTAGCTGTTGAATGACTCACAAAGATTGTTCACCACCACATCACTCAAACAATCTGTTTTGAAGTGACTTCTAGCCCAATGCTCTGCTGGAATTTTTTGTAGTCATTCACTAGCTGTCTCATAAGTGGAATTCACTTTAGGATCTGCCTCAGCAATAAGTTTCATGTAATTCTCAAAATCAAACTTATTTGTTGTACATCCAGCCTTCCAAAACAATCCTTTCAATTCCACTCCCCTATACTTCTTCTTGAAGTTTTGGTACATGTGTCGCAAGCAGTACCTATGCTCTGAATCAGGTACAAGTTCTTTTAATGCTTCAATAAGTCCCTTCTGTCTATCACTAATAAATGTCCACTTATTTTCACCCAAACCTCCTATATCATCCAATAGCTCTCTAAGGAACCATGTCCAATTCTCTCTGTTTTCTACCTGGACAACTGCCAAGGCGATGGGGACCATGTTATCATTGCCATCTCTACCAATAGCCACTAGAAGCTGCCCTCCATGAACTGTCTTAAGAAAAAAACCATCCAATCCCATAATAGGCCTACATGCTGTTAAAAAACTAGCTTTCATGCCTTGCAAGCTGTAATATAGCCTATCAAATGTAGGTGGTTCCACATCTTCCTTCCTCTTAATCATTAACTTACTGCCCGGATTGAATCTCAACACTGTCTCCAAGTAATCCCACAGCAGCTGGTATTGTATACTGTCCACCCCTCTAATTCTTTTCATGGCAGCTTTCTTTGCCCTCAACACCTTCCAGTAGCTAACCTCAACCCCACACTCTCTTACTATCAAATTGCTAAGTTGTTCAATATTTATGTCAGGATTGTCTTGGACAAATTTTTCAATCCTTTTGCTCAAGTAATTGTAGTTTGCAAACTTGTTTTCCCGGACTCTAGCACATGAATGTTCCCCAGTAATTGTTTTTATTTGAAATGTAGGCCCACCCATAACTAAAGAAGCATGAATTCTCCAACTACATTCATTTTTGCACACAGCAGTTATTCTTTTGGACTCATTTTTCTAAAAATTCAATAGAAATCCATGTCTCACCATGTAGTCCCTCAAAACCTCTCTGAATTCACTTGCATTCTTGAACTTCATACCAACCACAAGCTGAAATCTCTCCATATCTTGACCCTCCCTGTATGTAGGATGCCTAGGGCCTTCATCTCCTGATCCATCAAGACTTACCAACTCATCATCCTCACCATCATCACTATCCCAATCATTATGACACTCACCCACCTTCCTTTTTTTCCCTACCTTACTCTTGCCTTTATCATTTGTTTTTTCACAAACCTTACTCTTACCTTTGTCATTACTTTTTTCCATAGTCCCTCCCTCTCTTACATCATTAATTTCAACTCCAATGTTATTAATTTCTACATCAGATTCAAAAGAGTAAGAAGATTCAAAATATTCAGTTGACATAGAGTAATTTCCATCTGATGAGTCATCAAACTCACTTCTCTCACTAATACCTTCATCAATGTTACTAAATCCATTTTTATGGGATACATCTGTATGATCTTCTTGATCACATGAATCAAATTCATGTTCTACATGGCTAGAGTTATGAGGTGAAAGAGCAGGACCAGAGCATGTATTCACCTCGGGTATTTCATGAGCATTTAAATCAAAAGCATGAGAGTTTGGTTGAGGTTGTGATAAAAACAGGGGAGTTTGGTTAAGGTTCTGGTGACACATGACAAGACCTAGAATGATTTTCATCATGAGAATGGAATGAATGACCACTAGAAGACTCTTTTCTATATTCAATGTAGCCTACTGGACCTGAATGAATGAATTCACTAGCAGGAACAACATTCCCATCAGGATCCATCACCATTTCTGGAACTGGCATGGTCTCCTCAACCCAAATTGGAACTGTTTCTAAGTTCTTGTAAAAATCATACATTTCAGTAACTTCCTTGTCTGCAGATATCTCTGTAAGCCCATATTCTATTACATACCCAGGAATTCTAAAAAAAAATGCACATTCAACTTGTTTTCACCACACAAACGGTACATATCATATAAATTACTGTAGTTAAACCTATCAAAGTCAACCTTTTTAAATTCATGCTTAAGCCCCCCAACATAAACTATTTTTGGCTTTCCGGGCTCGCTTTGGATCTTAAACAAACCACCAACCCACATCTCAAAATTAACTGATGCCTCCATAATGTACTGTTTGTAAGAATAAGAAATGGAAGATTACCTAGTCCAGCACACTTCCAACTTCAAATTCAGAATCCCATCAACGAATATCTTTGTTCCAAGATCTGGTTCGAGTTTAGGGTTTCTGCGTGAGAATTTGTCGGGTGAAATTAGGGAAGAGATTGAATAAGGGTAATTAATGCCTGAATATTAAAGCATATACACATTATGTTACTGGGGTATATTTGTCAATTCATAATTAAGATATATTAAAAACATATTATAATTGAGCATGGGGCACGTGAGCTAATATTTCAAATACGCGAGGACCGTGGAGCCACTTAAAATAATACGAGGGGTTATGAGCCAATTAGAACATTTAGAAGGGGGCCGTATGCATTAAACCCGAACTCTGACACAGTTTACAAAGCAGATAGGAAACTTGTGATTTATATCATTATTATATGGGAATCCATTAATCCAATCTTTGTTTCCTCTTATCGCCCATCAGAGTTTTGTTTTTGAAACTCGCTTGAGATTAATCACTTTAGATTATTTGGCCAACTCAATTGGTTTTTAAGACAAAGATGGAGATTTATCCCTGAGTAGTGATTGGGAATGAGGATTCTCCGGTTAGATAGAATCGAGTAATGGACAAGAATTGGGGCGGGAGCGGAGATATAATTCAAGGACGGAGATGGATATAGTGATGAAGAAGATGACAAACCCATCCCGCCCTGCCCCTACTGTCGTCATTATAGATTACAAGAGCCGATTTTTAAAAATTTTGTTGAGCAGGGACAGAGAGCCAAATACAACAGACGTTTAGGCAGTGGTTAGAAATTTTTGTTATGAATTAAATTAATATATCTTTTATTTTATATTTAAATTACAACCCCTCTCCATTTTTTTTATCATTAAATTGGGTTCAATTGATCAGTAGTCAAGTGACTTAATTTTCAAAATAAAATAATCAACACCATAAAAAAGGAATGATAATGCTATATGTACAATAAGGCTTACAAATTGGGTTACATTGTAATTGAAATTACAAAATTATTCCTACGCTTAATTTGGAAAAAATCTTTCAAAAATGCATTTAGTATAATTTTGTAATTTTAAATACACTTTATAACCTAATGTTAAGCTTCATTGTACAGGTAGTCAGTCGTAGCATGATCCAAGAAGAAAAGGTCAAAAAACTTAAATTAAAAACCTCGCTCCACCGTAACAAACTAAATCAAAACTCAACATGAAAGTAACCGAATTCATGAATAAATTATTATAATTTACTGAATCATATTTAATTTCTTACAAAATACAATGCAATTTATTACAATATTACTGACAACATACAAGTAGTACAAGAAAATAAACCTCTATAGCTAACTAGTCAAGTAACTTTACGGCAAAACAAAGGTTTTCTCCATAATTGTTTATTTGTGGATCCTTCAGTCAATACCCGAACCCGTTAACCTTTCAGGCATGGAGAAACCTTTTCAGACAAGACAACACCACATTTCAATATCGTCTGTTATTCCCATTCATGCATGGAGGCGTCAACTACCGCAGCAACAAAATGAGACAATGGAGCTGTAATAATTAAAGATGTTACGAATGGGGAATGGGTTTTGTAGCTGATAATAGCAACTTCGGATAATCATTTTATAATATGATAAATACAGCAAATTAAACTTCGTTTTAATTAATCAGAGTTGTTTAGATAATTAACTGATATCTACGATATGATCATATCTGAGCTAGTAGTGAGTTATCAAGTCCAAAACAAACTCACATGCATGCATGAAACATAAAGTGTATTTACAATTTTTACCTGTGATGATTTTGAGTACTCATGCACCGTCGCCTAGAACAGCGTCTTTTATCCTTTCAATAGTGCACTTGATCAGGCTATTGACCGTTGCCACGGATCCTAACGAAAGCTTCGCGGTCGGGACCGAATCAACCAATATCTGAAATGCGACCGTCAGTAAAGATCCGCCGGTACCAATCTCCAGGCCTCCTCCTGCCTGATGAGTATTCGGCCCGTCGGGAAGTATAGCAAAGCCCGATGGCAAGAGGGCAACATAATCCGGGTCCCCACCGCTTAAGACGACGTTCATGGCCACAATGTCGACTGGTGCATAAATGACATATGAGCCCGTCGAATCTGTGCAACTCTCCTGTAGGATCAGCATGTTGCTTTGGCTTGAATTTGCACTCTGCATTATTATATTAAAATGTGATGGCCTTGATTTAAATAATAACAGGCAAATCAAACTTTCCAAGGTAATGGAACTAATTAAAAACTTACATTAACACGGAGTAAAGAAACGGAGTTTCCAGGATCACGACCATTGGCAATATGTGCCATTTCTTGAACGAGGCCGCCATTCGAAAGAATATCCCACTTTAATTTATCATACATGAAGCACAAGATACAAAATCAGACAAGTTAAATATTCATACCAAACAATGTTCAATGCTTGATGGAACCTTTCATGTATACCTCACTTCTCGAATTCTCATCCCTCAAGAAATCAAAAACTCTCTTTGGTGAAACTGGAAGCCAGAATGAAGTTGCGGCACTCAGCACAATTCCAGGCGGCCTGCCGGGCTCATCCGTGCTTTTTCGAGTCATGACTCTAACATCATCGGCACCGCTTCCAGAAAGAGTAGTCCATGTATGCGCGGTTGAAGCACCAACACCGGTGCAGAAACTCATCACCATTCTTTCAGCCAGATTCAGCATGCTCTTTCTACCCCCGGGGGACGATATCACTTCATGATAATTTCATTTAGCTTTTCTTTTCTAGACCAGTGTTGCGAAAAAGGACATTAAATTAATAATCAAAGCATAATTAGGTAGTGTTTGCAACCTCTACAAATAAGTGATTATGGAGATTCTCTTAGCAAATTTGTTAAGAGAATCTTCATAATCACTTACTTTTTTAGGTTGCAAACAGTACCTTATAATTTACCTCCAATGTCACCAGCTGCGATGTTGTTTGCCATTGCACTTGCTAATCGTTCACATTGTCGGTCAAGTGTTGCTACCCATCGTCTTGCCCCGAATGCCATTCCTGATTCAACTAGAGGTTTATAGATACTATGAACAGATCTGTCATCCACCTCCACATTTTCAACCCATGTAACCTGACATATTAAGGTTAGATACAATTTTACGAACCCGAGTAGGACTATTCGGGCTAGAATCAGGGTAAGATCTGAATATGGTTTAATACCTTGGAGTAACCATTGGGAAGTTCTTGAATAAAACAACCTGATGGCCTTCTTCTACATCTTGTTATAGATGTAGCTCTGAGGTTGTCTAAAGAAACATCAACAACAGCCCAAATGCCTTCCGTATGTTGTTTGCAGTATCTGACGAAATAGATTTCGCGGGTTGGAACTAATGGAGACGGGACCTGGAACTCGGCTGTCATCTGAAATCACAACATGAGAACATATCAGTAAAACAATTAGCTAGCTGCAGTATATGAACTACTTCAGCAAGAATCCGGTCACCATATATCATTCAGTGAACTTAATTTTGATGTATGAAATAATCAAATACTATAAAAAAATATATATATACCACTTGAAGAGCTCCATTATAGTTGCCTGCAACGCCGGTAGATAATACTTCCACGGTCGTTGCTCTGGAAACAATGCTGGAGAACACACTCGACCATTGATTCTACAATTACAGTTACATCGCATTGAATAATCGATTATATATTCGGTTTTTCAAATGAATCCAAGACAAGCTTTATATAATGAGCTAGCGAAATGAACATACCACATCCATCAAGATCTCCACTAGATTAACATGGTTCATAATGACGACAGACGACTCCCGGGAGGCTTCGGATTTCATTCCCAATGGCTTTGGTCCAATCCCACGAGGAAAAGTTCGAATATATTCATCTTCATTCAAAATCTGAACAGAACCCGTCTCAGCACTCCGAACCCACAAGGGCTCTCCAGTTTGCGCCATTCGTATGAGTTCCTCCATAGCTGCCACTGCCAGCTCGATGATCACCGGCTTGTCGGCTTCGGTAGGGCCAGAAATCGACCTAAGAAGGTCCGGAGCTCCAAAAAGCTCTCCAGCAATATTTCCTGCTTGTGGCACGAAACTCCCTGTTCCAAGATCAAGCGAACGAGCCGCTCCTTCAGGAAGATGAGGAGATGTGAGCATAGGTTTGCCTACATACTTTGCAGCTATCCCGAATATCCTATCAATCTGGAAACGAAATACATATATAGCCATTACTCAATCATATTTTTACAAGATACCGACGATTGATTAAGGTAATATTTGGGAAAGTTTCTAGGAAACACGCTTAGAATTAAGTGGTTCCTACGAACTCTACCAAACACTGCCTAAGTCCTCTTGCAGTTACCTCTTCTCTCAAGCGGCTATTTTCTATCCTGAGTTGCTGCTCATCAAAGGACATTTCTCCAATGGCAGAAGGTCCCCCACAGTTGGGACAAGTAGCATTACTGAGAGCTTCCTTGTATTGTAAGTTCTCTGCGCGAAGCTTATCATTCTCGGTTTTCAGACTCGTGTTCTCATGGCGTTCATGTTGAGCCTGCACAATGTCAATATTTATTCATCGTCAGTGAAATTAACTACATCAAACAAAGCTTCAAAACAAGTTGAGCAAAGAAACAGAGATCTCTTCATGCACCTTCATCTGGGTGCGCTTGTTTTGGAACCAAAACTTCACTTGCAGAGGCTCCAGCGTTAATCTCCGGCCAAGTTCCTTTCTTTGCTTGTCATCAGGATGCGGGCATTCCTTGAAATATCTGTTACAATGTTCAAAAAATGAAGAATCTTTTCACAAATGTGTTGATATTAAGGCAAGTGTAGTACTAACAATTCCATTTCTTGGATTTGATGCTGCGTGTGGCGATGGTACCGCTTCTTCTTGGGTCTTTCGCTGGGGTCTTGATCATCAATGGAGCCCGGAGTTTCCATGATATTAGTGCCAGATTTTGTTTCATTCAGATCATCACCTCGGATTAAGTCGTCCATTTGATCATTTTCTGGTGTTTTGTGCTCCATGTCCAGTAAAAATTGGTGCCCGTCAAACATGTTTTGCGGAAACATCTTCAACTACTACTTACCCTGTAATCCACGTACGCAGAGAAATATAGATATATAAAAGCTCAAGTCTTGAAACTGAAATGTAAAAGAATTACAATGAGAACACGTACGAAGAATATATATATATATATATACATGATCCGTTAAAAGAAAAGTAAAAAGAATGGTCTATCTCATGATAAGATCTCCGAAGGAGTTTAAAACATGAAACCAAAGACTTGTTGACGGTTTACTCATGACAAAAAAATATAATATAGAAAATCTAATTGACGTGATATAAAATTTAATTTGATAGTCGCCATAAGTGTTCATTAAAGATAATAAATGGCGATGTTCGTGCTAGTTGCACGTTGAAATGAAGGGTGGATAAATGAATTTAATGTAGTACACCAGAGAAGTCATGATTTAGTACTTTAATTAATTCTGAAAACCAGAATTCATGGAACCTTCTCTTCTGCCCAAGAATGGTGGCGTTTTTCTCACTGGCCTGAAAATTCGGATCCACATCTCAACCAAGAAACCCTAAAAAATTGCTCACTGGCTCACTCATGAAATGGCTTTGGCTAGTTTTTTTATTTTTTTTCTCCACTTTTTTGGTTTCTTGGAGATATATAGTACGTTGGGTTGAAAGTGATTGCTGATCTGGCAGTATCTTAATCTGCATTAACTTTGATTTCTCCAAACAAGACATTTGTTTAATTTCCTGGTCCCGACATGCCGAAAGACTAAAATTATACAATTTTTTTCCAAAAAAAAAAAAAAAAACCTTACACAAAATCTGAAATATAATGGCACTCTTTCAGTACACCGCCGTGTTTTTTCACCACAAACTTGGTGGAGTAAATCTCAAATCTTTTCTCTCTGCATGCCAACAAAAAGAATAAATAATTATGTTAAAACCTCAGCAACAGAAAATGAAGCTTAATTAACATTTTCACAGCAGAAACTTACGTTCAAGAAACTGTGACGGGGAAAACGAACCCTTTACAGAATCAAGTTCGGGGAAGGGATATAGAAGAAGTGGGGATCTTTTTATTATTTCAAGTAAAAGGAATAATGCCGGGAAATTAAAGAAGCATTTGGATTGTGAAGTAGATTGATATATAGTATGATGCTACTTTGGTTTCTTGCAAGAACCTTTATTTAAGAATTGATAACGGATGGGATCATGTGAAAGTATACATGGATTGAAGAATGGGAGGAGGAAGAAGAAAAGACATGATAAGCGACATATCAAATTTAACGAGAAAGCTCTGAATAATTGGTGGTGAGAAAGAGAAGGAGAAGGAAGAAGAAGAAGAGAAACAGGTGGAGAAGCGATGGCAGAAATAGAGTTAATGCAAATTGCATTAACGGCGGGCGGGCCATGTGGGATGGGCCGGGTTGTTCAAATTTCCTGCATGGGATTCTGAACGGTCGAGCCGCTCCATCGGTTCTAATCTTTTTAAGGTCCAATAAATTTCATTTGTTGTCGAAATCTCATCAATAAAAATTCTCTCATATGCTTAGATTAAACTAAATATCGATGTCTCATAATATATTGAACGTATCTTTAGCATGATTCAAAACTAACTCAAAACAAAAAGTTGTTCATGCCATGACATGTTAGTTATTAGAGATTTAGATTTCTAGCTAGCTCGAGGCCTAATTATAACAAAAACATCATCATCTTAGCTCTTAAAGGGGTGTACTTCAAGTTGATTGAGACATCGATCGGAATGGATTTTTGGATCTTCGAGTTTTGATCGTTTATGTTTTGGAAGTGATGATGGAACAATTTAGCATTCACGACCATGAATATACTTTGTTTTTTTTGTGTGGTCTATGATGGTATCTGAAATCTTGATTTGCTGATATTAAATGTAATTTACATTTATGGAACGATTTCTCTTGTTTTTTATCATGGCCCATGTGTATAAATACACATGTTAACTACAGTAATTTGAATGTATCTATTTATATATTCTGTGATCCTGTTTGTTTTTTCCCAGTAGTGTATAATAATTTCGATTGGTAAAATCATAACTTTGCCAAAGTTGAAAGTTAAATCAATCACCTGATAAACATAAAAGGCACTGTACACACGCATTTAATGTAATATCTAAAAAGTATGTATCACGATTCTTCTTCACCTTTACCATAAATGCTTCCACCCTTTCAAATTCATTGCATCCTTATTTTATCAACAAAATACTGAAATAGTATATCAGTATATATATAGCTCACTATTAAAGCATCAAGAAATTTTGTAACCCATCTGGCTAATTTCCTAGCAATTATCTCACTACGCTTAACCCAACATTTATCGATCTTATGATCCAATAATAAATATAAATAGTATACAGTTTTTTTGAAAAATATTATAAGCTTGACTTCAATTAATTACCATGTAGATTTTATTTTTATTATCTTTTAATTAAATTTCAACCCCCTTATATTTAGTTTTTTAAAAAAAAAAAATCAGTTGGAGAAATAATTCCAATTTAATTTAATAACATGTCTTAAAAATTCTAGGATAAAAATGATAAATATCTTTGTCTTCACAAATCACCACTGAAGAAATTAAGGTTAATTTACCCTAGTCAATCATGGACAAGGCAGTTGGCACCCATTTTGTACATCAATTTATATCGACAGTTTTGTTACCCTGGATACTAGTGTACAATGTACTGGTAATATGGATGCTAACTGAGTTGACATCCAATTTTTTTTAAAAGTAAAGATTTTCAGCTGAACATCCAAAATTATATATCGTATCGAAAATTATGGTATAAAAGTTTTTATACCAATATCATACCGAAATTTTCTATACATATAACTAGCATACCGATTATATCAAAATTTTACGGTATATCAAAATTTCGGTAGGATGTCGATATATATACCGTTTCATACCCAAAAAAAACCTCATAATTTTTTTTTACATTTATATATATATATATATATTTAAAACTATTATATGTTTTTAAATTTTTATATATTTTCGGTATGCCAAAAATTTAGTAAATTCGATTTATTTTTCAGTTCAACATCAACCTCGGAATACGAAAATTTGGTATTTTTCTCACCCCTAATGACATTTCACGATTTCCATACGATCATGTTTAGCTGAACATTTTAATTATATATATATATAGACCTGGCCAAGGGCCGGGTTGGGCCCAGACCCGGCCCAAAACCGGCCCGTGGTCAACGGGTCCAACCCGGAACCGGGACTGGACCGGCCACTAGGCGGTCCGGTCCCGGTTTTCCAAAGGAAAACCCGTCAACCCGGCGGGTTGGACCCGCCGGGTTGAACGGGTCTGACCCGCCGGGTTGGAACCGTCCAACCCGGCGGGTAGGACACGTGGCGCCCATGGGGGCGCCCAGATGATCCAAAGACCACTAGCAAGTGGCCGTTGGATCACTCAACGGCCACAATTTCGTGGCCGTTGAAACCCGGCCGACCCGCCGGATCTACCGGATTTATTTTTTTTTTAAACCTACTTTTTATGATTTTATCTATAAATATCCCCAACCTCATTTCATTTTGTTTACACAATTCTCTCTTCATTCTCTCTATTCTCAATTCCGTTTAGTTTCTTAAATTATCAAAAATATCATGTTTCGATTATTGGTTTATTGTCAATTGTTGATTTATTTTCATATTTATACAATTACAAATGTCTGGAGCGGGATCAAGTCGTAGGGGTGACAAAGGAAAAGAGCATCATACCACCCGAGGTCGAGTATCCTCAATTCAATGTCGATGACTTTGATCTTGAATATTCCGATGATGAAATTCAAGAAATTCGACAAGAGGCGCAACAAAGACAACAAATTGAACAACCACCACCACCACGTCATCATGCAAGTCAAGAAAGTATGAACGATCCAGCGGCCTCTCAAAGACAAACTCGAGCGGTGTCTCGCCCAACATCCGATATCTTCACCAAACATTTCGACAAGGTGACGCTTCCCTCCGGTGATTTGCAAGCCAAATGCAAATATTGTTCAAAATGTTACAAATTTAAACAAGGAGGTGGTTATAAAACTTTGACGCGGCATATCGATAAAAATCATCTGATGGAAATTGGTATTGATCGTGGTCAAACTCAAATTCCGGCATTCTCTTCTCAATCGGGTAATGAATCTCAACTATTTAAATATAACGAAGCTAGATTTAGAGAAGAAACGGCTAAATTTTGTGCGGTTGAACAACTTTCTTTTAGTTTTAGCGATAAATTATCTTTTAAAAATTGGCTTTCTACAAGTGCAAATCCTTCTATTAGACGTATTCCAAGAATAGTCTCAAACGCACAATGAAAAAGTTAGTCGTTGATCAAAAGAAAGAATTAATTAAGGAATTTTATAGTTTGAATAATAAAGTTTCTTTGTGTTCCGATATTTGGAGTGATCATTGGCAAAAGGTTGTTCATATATGGGTATTACATGTCATTGGATTGATAATGATTGGAACATTCAAAAAAGGTTGCTTGCATATAGATGTTTCAACGAATCACACACGACACAAAATATTTCGCAACTTATATTTGTTATTTTAGAAAAATAGGTCTAACTACCAAAGTTTTTTCAATGTATTTTGATAATGCTAGTGCAAATACTTCTAGTATTAGTGAGCTTATTGAAATATGTAAACCATCACTATGTGACAAATTTTTTCATATTAGATGCACATGTCATATTTTAAATTTGTGTGTTCAAGACGGGCTAAAAATTTTAGGCATACATATTCAACCAATTAGGAACGCTATTCATTATTTATGGACGCATCCTCAAGTTATGAAGCAATGAGGAAATTTTTGTAGAGTAAATGGTAGGAAGCCTAAGCGGTTTGCACGAGATGTTCCAACTCGTTGGAATTCAACATATAAATTGTTATTATCCTCTTTTGAATATAAAGATTTATTATGTACAATTTTTCATCAATTTGTTCAAGCTCGTGATATTTATTTGTTTTCAAATTAATGGAACATATGCACTAGTATTTGTGAAATTTTAAAAGTTTTTAATGATGCTAGTAGGGGTGTTCATTTGGGCGGTTTGGACCGAACCGAACCGAAATTTCGGTTAAACCAAAATTTCGGTTCACCGAAAAACCAAACCGAAAACCGAACCGAACTGGGCGGTTCGGTTCGGTTTTTAACCGAAATTATTTTGGTTTTTCAGTTCGGTTTTTCGGTTTTTAAAAATAAAAAAATTTTTGAACTTTTTTTTTTCTAAAAATCGGTTTTTTGAAAAAAATATTAAAATAATTTTTTAAAAAAAAAACTAAATATTTTTAGTTATTCGAATAATTTTTTGGAAAAAATTAATGGTTAAATCAAATATTTGTGATTTAATACTTCGAAAAATATATTTGAAAATAACTGCATTTAAAACAAAAAAAATTGCTAACGTTTTTAATTTCAATAATAATAATTTTTGAATTTATAAAAATAATGTAATATATAATGCAAATATGTGTATATATAATATAATAAAATAACTTCATTAATTTTTAATTATTTCTATTTCAAAAATCAATATTTTTTCAAATTACTAAACCAATACATTTTTCAAGTTGAATCCACAATTCAAGTATGTTTGAATAATTAGATAACTAATTAAAACATTTATGTTTTTTTAAAAAAAGAACGAAGGATGACTTTTGTTATTTCAATTTTTCAATAAAATTAATTTTATGAGCACACAATATTGATATACATATTAATTGATTGGTAAAAAAATTCAAATTCAAAAACAAAAAAAAACAAAAAAAAACAAAAAAAAATAACGGTTTTTCGGTTCGATTCGGTTAACCGCGAAAAAAAACCGAACCGAACCGAAAAACCAAAAATCCAGAAATCCGAAAACCGAAAACCGAACCGAATTTTCGGTTTCGGTTCGTATCGGGCGGTTATCCGAACCGTGAACACCCCTAGATGCTAGTGACCAATTATCCGGTGTTTATTACCCTACTTCACATTTAGTTTTAACACATTGTTGCAACATTGCTTGTATTTTTCATTAACATGTTAAATCTAATGATAGTGATTTATCTCAATGTATTCTCGTCATGAAAGAAAAATGGGAAAAATATTTTTTGCTCATTCCTGAAATTTTTTTATGTGCTTTTGTTTTAGATCCTAGACTTAAATTAGATTGCTTAAGCGACATGTTAACATTATATTATGAATCTTTGGAGCATATTGCGGAAACGATTCCTTCTATCTCATTGATTTTGTTTAATATTAAAACTCATTTACTTGATATTTATAATGAATATAACATCAAATATGGTGGACAAATTGTTTCACATGAAACACAATCCACTGCAACTAGTAATGTTACTTCTAAACTTACTAAAGCACAACTTTTATTAAGGAAACGGACGAAACGTCCACGAGGATCCTCAAGTTCCAGTCAGGAACTTAAGAATTATTTTACCACTATTTTTGATTTTAGTGATACAAATGAGAAAAACTTCGACATTTTGAGATGGTGGTCGCAAAAAACACAAATATATCAAATTTTGGCTATAATGGCAAAAGAAATTCTAGCTTGTCCGGTTTCAACAGTTGCAGTGGAGCAAGCATTTAGTATTGGAGGAAATACATTGAACGAGAGACGTTCTAGCTTAAGGCCGAAAAATTTGGAAGCCCAATGTTTGCTCAATGATTGGTCAAAAGCCGCTACTCGAACACAACATATTCAAAGTGATGAAGAAGACCAAGATGATACCGAATGAACATCCGGAACTACGACGGGAGAAAATGCGAGTGAAGTAGAATAAAATGTAATAGATTTGTAATATAAGTCATAAGATGTTGAAATTCTAATATATTATTTATTTAATAAATGTAATAGATTTTTATTATGGAGATATGAAATATTTGATTGAGATTATTTAAAGAATATGTATTATTAAACATTTGTTTAAAAATTAAAAAAAAAATTGAAGTTGCTCACTTGCGGAGTTGGGGTCTTGCCCCTTCGAATTTAATTCGAAGGGGCAGCGCCCCAGCGCTGCAAAATCAGTGCTGGAGCGTTGCAATATATTTTTTTTAAAAATTTCACGGGTTAACCCGGACCCTAAACCGGCGTTTAACCGAACCCGGACCCAGACCGAAACCGCCGGTTCACCAACCCGGACCGGAACCGGCCATAGCCGGTCTGGTTAAGGGTTGGCTAAATGCCAACCCGGACCCGGACCGTGGCCAGGTCTATATATATACACACACACAAATGAGGAGGAAAAATACTACTCCCTCCATCCCATATATATTGTCCTCTTTGGATTTTCACATAGATTAAGAAAAATGTATTGGGAAAGCAAAATTTATATGAACTTCCTATTTTATCCCTATTTAATGTATTAAAAAATGATTGCACAATTTTCAAGGTGTAGTTAATAGGGGTATATTAGTAAAGAAGTGTAAAAAAATATTATAAATATGGTATATGACTATATATTTGGGACAAACAAAAAAGAAAACGTGGACAATATAATTGGGACGGAGGGAATATTTAACAACCCACCTTGTTGGAAATTGAACTCACTACCGAATAAGAATGTTTTTTTTTGTTTTGTTTTTTTACGGATTGATGTTTTGTTTATTTTTTGAATTGAGTAACTCTAAGGGCATGATTGGTACGTTGAAAATGAATAAGATAGGAATGAAATTAAATCAACTTTGGAATGAAAGAATGAAATGGTTGTTAAATTTCATTCCAACTATTGATACCAGTAAAAATGAAAAAAAAAATAATGGAATTAAATTATTTTGAATAATAAAATCATATTTTAACTACATATATCAAAATAATAGTTATTTATGTGTTGTTAATTATTATTATTATTATTATTATTATTATTATTATTATTATTATTATTTTTGATATATTAATTTTTATAAAATTATCATTATATAGTTAACACTAATATAATTATTATTATTATTATTATAATAAGATATATTCAATTTGTGAAAGGCAGTTATTTCATAATCTCGTGGTCCACATTCATGAGTAAAGTCAAACAACTCACCATCCTTTAGCCTACAACATTGTTGTTACTTCAATGCCAAATATCCCCATAACCAAATTAGCTAGTTCATGCAATTATTTTTCCATTTTCAGGTTGGATGACATAATAAAGTATAACGTGAGACATCTTCGTCATTGTCTCAATATATATCACCATTTAAAGATTGATGTAACAACTTCCTTTTTTGGTGCAAGCTAATTCCTTTGTTCTTTTACTCCATCGGTCCAACCCTTTTTAAAAAATCTTGGGCAATCAACTTATTTTGTTGACATGTGAAAATTTTTTTATCACAGAATTTAAAATCTACTTTAATTAATTTGCAATCATATATATATATATATATATATTTAAATTTTTTAATTCAAAAATGCATATATTTAGCTATAACTTTAAACTTTTATATTAAAAAAATCATTAACATGAGAATAACAGAAATTATGGTGTTTATGATAAATATTCCAACTATATAAAACACACAAAAAGCATGCAAAAGAGACTTGTATGATTAAATCAACATGCAGATTGCAGATTGCAGGCGACAGGTAAAATATGAGATAAAATTTAAAAAGCATTTATTTACAAGATTTTTATTTGGGATTGAAATAGCTTCTGTACACGGCCCATTAATTTTGACCAGTTCAAGTTACTAGCCCAATTCTATTCAACAGTCCATAACTCAAATCATCATGTTCAGGCCCACAACCATTTCAAAACCATTCTCTCATATTCCAAATATTTTTAGTTTCATTTTTCTCTCAATTATTTATATTTTTAATTTTTTATCCCCTTATTTTTATTAGGTCTGATCAAAAAATTTCAAGAACCGTCCGAACCGACCATACCATATCGCACTGCAACGTAACAAGTTTTTTTTATTTTTTTTAATATAACTGCAGATTTTTAAAAAAAATAATGAAACCGCACCGCCACCATGGTGCGGTTATTATTTTTACCCAAAACCACCTGCACCGCTTTTTTTTGTATAGTTATTTTAAATAATGTTATTAACGATATTTTTTTATTTATAACTTGCTCTCCGTTAAATTTCTTTGCTACCCTCCAATATTTTGCCTTCATTCATTCTTTCATTCTTTCTTTCTTTATTAATACAACAAACATTATTCAAAATGGTTTATAATCATGACTGGAAATAAATCTTAAAGCACCTATTTTAACATTTTGATAATCATGACTAGAAATGAATCTTAAAGCATCTATTTTAACATTTTGATTTTTTATTTGATCTATTTTATATAATTATATTTTGTATTATGTGTGGTTAAAGACGTTATTTATTATTTTTCTTATACTATTATTTTAAATAATTTGAATATTTTTTTAATTTTCTCATTCTACTTCTCATTTAAAAAAACTATAAAAAAACCGTAAACCACCCGCCCACAACCCTTGAATTTAAACCGTAAACGGCCAGCAACCCCTTGAAACTGCGAAGCCAATTTTATATGTAAAGTAAATCTGCAATTAAAAAATATATATAACCGTATCACAAAGGAAAATTCGGTTTAATTATTTTTTCAAAAAGCCTAAAAAACGCACCTTGATCACCCTAATTATTTGTTAAATGTTAGAACCAAATTAATATTACGATTTATGCATAATTTCTATCCTCATTGATCATACGATAATAACGAAATGTAATAACTGAAGCAAGCCAAAACTAACAACTGTTACCTCTTTACATGGCCTTTCCTCGAAGGAAACAACACAAACATATAATTAAATTTGAAAAAAAAAAAAAAAAAAAGATAAAAATTTGAGTCTGATCTCAGATCATCTTCACAACGCACTCTGCTACATTAATACACAAAGTTTCTACATACTTTCGTAGCATCGGAACGACATTCGGTTGGCACGAGGATTCTTGTTTCGATTCAGATTCTTGAATTTGCTTCAAGTAAGTACCTACGCAACTTCCATGTTAACTGGTTTTGTGCCGCCTTCTCCCACGAGTTTGGATTTCGATTTTGCTGCTCTCGATGTTCTCGACGAATGAGATGAACTAGACTTTGGCGATGAAGTAGATTTTGATTTCTTCCGTTTCTGCTTTTTCTTGATGCCAGGCAGTTCCGCGGACGGTTCTTTTAACGCCTCGAAACCTGATTGCTGCCTCCCGGATTCTCCATAATCTGTCCACAAATTAAGGAGTGTTTGCAATAGATTGTGATTTTGTAAAAGTGATTAATTTATAGATTATAAAAAAGTTAAGAAAAATCAAAAGTTGGTAGTGTTTGGAAATAAATGTGAAAATCTAAAAATCAAGGTTTGGTAGTGTTTGATAAATAAGTGATTAGAATGATTTTAGCAATGACCTTCTTGTTAGAATCACTTTTGGAGAATCATAATCACCATATGAATAGCTTTTGGATTTCAATTAAGTTAAACATAAGCTAACACATAATCTAGATTTAAGAAACACACAAAAATATTTTTTTAAGTCAAAAGCTAACAATCACTTTTTTTTTTAGTGATTACAAACATTCTCTTATAAATGAATAAAGAATCCATCACAAGAGTACTTGGTCCAAATTAATCTCACTTCGAAATATGCATAGAATAGATCATCCCCCACATAATTCGACATGGTAGCCGATACAAATCTTAGGCCAGATCAAAGGAATTAGTAGCATGTCGTGTTGGAAAGGCTCAAGGGAGTTTCAAGGTGTACAAATGTTGGTCGTGCGCCCGATGCGACAAGCCATTAACTAAGATCCACGAACCGATTGAACCAGATATAAAAACAGTAGAGCTTGCAGGAGTTATAACTTATAAACCTTCTGTTCTGATCATATTAGAATACCACTAAATCCCAAACTCGCTCTTGTAAAAAGTGGGACATCTATAGTTTTATGTTTAAAAAGGCCAAGTGGTTCGTCCCATATGCTTGGCCAATGGAAAAAAAAAGGAGAAATTCAATGGCCAAAGCTTTGACAGAACCTATCAATATTAAAACATCTCGTGAACAATCAGCCAAAAAGCTCAGTAAAAGAATCTTTTTTAACTTCATCTTTCTTGTTAAAAAAAAATAAATAAGACTAGAAGTACAACAAATACATAGGACAATTTTATCATTTTCCATTCAGAAGTGCAACCCGTGATATATTCTTATTCATGCTAGAACAGGGACTCTGTTCTTGATGAATAGATCTACAGATCAACTGTGCTCGTTTCTTGAATTATGGAACACTACATGTAATTACTCAAACAACTCAATCTTGTATTTAAAGAAACCATACAAGAGCACTTAGTGTCAACAACTAACCTTGAGATGACCATGGAGAAAGTGCAGATCCCGAATTACCAATCGACGTTGTCGTGAAATCAGGCACAGTCCTGAATTCATTCATCTACAGATCGACAAACAAACAAACGAGTCAAAGCTTTTCAATTCGGAATAGAAAGCTACGCACGAGCGAACAAGACCAAATCAACGGATCAACATACCCAAGTAGGTGCATTCCCAGAAGGGCCATCCCACCCAATGTGTGCCACATGCTTAACGTCTGTGGGGTACCCGATCTCAATCTCCCGCTCCTTCACAACTTCAAAACCAATAAACCATGTTGTTTTTTTGTTAAATTATGAGAAAAATCACAAAACATAGGTCTTAGTGGCAAAAAGATCCAATAGCTCTAACTATTAGCAAGTTGAAATGCAAAGCCTTCCAACTCGAACCCACACATATCCAGGGTATATGAGGGAAGGCCAGGTGACGATTTCTTCAGTGATCGAAACACATCAGCCTATGAATAAAGATCAAATTTTGTTTTACTTAGGAGTGAGTCGAGTGACCCTAGCTCATTCCCCCTTTCTCTACCGGGTCCACCTCGACTATGGAAATTGTAAGCAAAATTCAACCAACACAAGATGTGTAGAAAATATTTGAAAGAATATGCACAAAAGGATTTGGGGGGGCATACCAAAGATTTGAGAAAGGCCATATTTGAATCCTTTGTAAATCCCTTTAATTTTTGTTCCCATAATGTTCAGTGTGAAACTCCTCCAACAAAGCTGCTCTCTTTAAAGATATGGAGCACAATGCAGAAGAAAGAACCACCAAATGCAAGAACTGTTCCTTTGCCTATTGACAAAAGCAAACGCATCGCGGGATCATAAACAATCATTCCCCATTTCTTCTCATCTAGAAATTTGAAAGAGCAAAAAAAGAAATGGATTTCACATCAAAGTGCACAAGAGATTAGCTTTTTGGAAATCGGCACTCCATCTTCTTAAAGAAAGGCTAAATTTGCTCCCAAATAGATTAATTCAAACCCACCCCACCCCACCAACCCAACCCCCCCCCCCCCCCCCAAAACTCGCCCAGATTGCATTCTCGCATTATGAACATTTTTCACAAGAAGCAAATCCAAGTTTTACATTCACAAATCAAACTGTAATCTTCGTATGCCGTCGTCATTATGTTAACAAACAAAAGATTCACCTTTCAACATTAAAAATCAAGAATTTGATGAACATAAACATAAAATGATTGCATAATATACATGCAATATGATTTGTTGTTTTCAGTTTACCGAATGAAAAACAGAACAGGATCATGAAATAAAACATGTACCTTATGATCAAGCAACAGAAATGACACAGGGAGAAAGGAGATTCAACAGGGAAGCTTCTTCTCCTCTCCTCCTGCTCACAATCCCCATAACTCTTCCAATACTGTAGACATATGCATATCTTGATAAGCATGCATGCAGTTTCAGGCCAAATTCAATTAAAAAAAAACGAGGATTTACACACACACACACATACACACACACAAAAAAGGATACGGGTATGTAATGAAAACGCAAGAAAATGTGGATTCTTGGTAATTTCAGCGGCGAGATTCAACTGTGATATGCATCAAGGGGTTGTTTGGAGGGGATGGAAAGGAGAGAGAAACAAGAAACCGATGAAGAATAAGAAGAGAGAGAGAGAAAGAGCACCACCGAATCTCCCTCAAAATGGGTGGGGGTTGAATTGAAGGAGACGGGGAAAGAGAAATTTTGCAGATCAAAAAATTATCGCAAAACCAGAGACAATGATAATACATCGAGCAAGTATAATCAAATGACAGTAATTCTCCATGATTTATGAAATACGGGATTTATACGTGATTTACATGTTATTGCGTTAAAATTTTGGGTTTATATATAAATTATGATACTATATGTATGATATGTAGATTTTCGAGTATAGTCATTACCAAGAATAGTACATCCACCGCAATAATCATTTCTTAGTTGTTAGATTTTCTATTAAGAAAATTGTTAAACCACAGCGAACATTATTATCATTAAGAAAATTGAATTCAATTCAATAATAATAAATAAACCAAAAAAATATTCTTCGATATCGCATATATAGAAATACAGCGCATATGCCAGCTATGCAGTCCTATTATTGCTAATAATATAATAATACATTATAAGATTTGTTTCATTGTTGGAAGCACGTTTTTGTACCTCGTAGATTGCAGATTAAAATGCTGCGTTCGAGGTATAATTTTGTAGCCAGCGCCCAGCTTGAAAGTACTCTAACTCTCTAAGAATGAACTAATTTGGATAGAAGTTTTAAAACTCAAGTTAAATCGGGGTTCAAAATTTATTCATTAGATTTGCGAAATATAGAATGAGATAATTTGGATTTAAGTTCCATAAAATAAAATATATATTCAATAAAGATTGAAAACCTAGTCATATAAATTCTTTCTTGAATTATTTCTTGATGAATTTTGGTATTAACAAAAGCACTAGACAGTGATGAATTAGCTGTGAAAGATGACTTGTGCTCTCCCATCAAAATTTCTAATATGCTTTATTATAGGATTTATTTAACTAAATAACTTCCGTTTGACCATGATTTGGAAATATAACCTTCTTAATTTTTTTTTTATTTTGTTTTTGCATTTTCTTTGTATTTGAAGGTCATTTTGCAAATTTTTTTTTGAAAGAAGGTCATAAATCAAAAAATTTGGTTGACCAATGTCATTTTTCAAAATCTCCCCTTTATTATATTACATGTGGCTCGAATTAAGTTTGCCATATTTACGGCATAGCATTAATTATTTAAACTTAAATATAGAAAGCAATGCATTCATCTTATCAATACAAATATTAATTGTGGAATTCCTAAAATGTTCCCTCTCTCCCTCTCACTCCCCGACATCTTTATTTTTAATTTGTAATTTATATCTTTTGTAGATATTATCAATTAGCACTTGAGCACATACAAATAAACGTCATTATTTTTATATAAAAAAATTATAAAAACTTAAAATATAATTTAATATCATTTTCTTAATAGAATTAAAATATGTAAAAAAAATCCCTTAATAATATAATTAAATTTATTTAAAAAATTATTAAACAAAAAAACATTCACTTAAAATGATACGATATAAACATAATTGTAAATTTAAGTTAGATTTCACTGAAGTTCTACTTTAATGAGATAGTGTAGCAAGAGAGTAAAATATTAGAACTTTGCTATGGACAAGCTTGCTCTCCATAAATTTCGGACATCATTTACAATTATATTACGTAAAATCTCCACTATTCAAAATTGGCTTTTATTATTTCTAATTTATCCAATGTTATTTCTTTTTAAAAATATTGTAAGTGTGACAAATATTTTTGAAATACTGACCCTTACCGAATCTGATCACATCCTCGTTCCGAAAAAATCTCAATCCGATATTTTTTTTACCCGAGTTTTTGGGATTTTTTCCGTTCCAATTAATATCGAGAGAGAGATCGATAATAAAACATGATCCCGACGAGATTCTCGACACTCCATGAAATAAGGTTATAATATATTTTATTAATAGATTGAGCAAAATATTATTGTCTTTCAATCCAGATAACAATTAATTGTCGAATTTACATAATTGTTTATTATTAAAATGATCGTATAGTACAATCATGAAATGACATTTTACTTTAGAGTATTTTTAAAAAATTATTTAATAATTTAATTAATTCATATTTAAAATTATCTAATTAGAACAAATATTTAAAATAAGAAGTGCAATTTGACAATATATTTATCAAAATTTATCTAGTAATTTTTAACATAACATTTTATTAATAAAAAATCAGCAGCCAAACAATTAGAAGAAAATCAGACAAATAAAAGATAAAAAAATCGAACCTTATATATTCGAACATCATTCTCTATTAAAAATTTTTAAAAACTTAAATTAAAAAGACAAAATAAACAGTTGAGTTGATCATGCAGAAATAGGGAGAAAAAAAATAGGAGGCAAAAGAAAACCAGTAAAAATGAAAAGTAAAAATCTTTCTCATATAACAAAATATATTTTTTTAAAAAAAATAAAATTGGATAGATTAGAAAATAATAAAAGCCAATTTTGTTTTAAAAAAATAAAAAAAAGAAAGAAAAAGAAACACGTTGATGTAATTTAAAATATTAAAAACAATAGAAATATTTGAAAAACAAAAACAAACGAAAAAGAAAAAAAAAAAAATGGAGAGGTGTGCTGTCAGCACCCCCTAATGTGGGATCCCCACAATAGGGGATTCTGATCCGAAAAAAGGTGGACAAAAAAAGTGAAATTGGATGCTGATTTTTGACATGTGATAATGTAACGCCTAAAAATTCGTCACGTAAATCCGCATGCATAATTAGGGAATTTAATAATTTTAAAATAATGTAAAAATGTGTTAAATTATTTTTATGAATGATTATTTAAATTATGTGATTTATTTGCATGTTTTAAATAATTTCTTTCGGCATTTAAATCTGTTTGATGTGATTTATGAATTTATTTGAGAAATCTTATTTTATGATCGCGTAGGCGGGACCGTGGACGGACGAGATGTTAGTTTTCACCCAAAATATTTTATGAGATTTTTAGGAGCCTTAAAATATTATTTTAAGGTAAGATTTTAAGAAAATTATGGTATTTATATATATGTATATTTATATGTCCGTTTTTACCCAAAATAAGTCATTTTAATGACTTTTATTAAGCTTTAAAAATCCAATTATTTATAATTTCGGGATTTACTTAGTTTTAGCAAATTAGAATGTATTTTTTTAAAATTTAAAATTTGAGTATTTAATTATCCTAATTATCTATTTATTTATTAAACCTAGATTATCTTAAAAATCTACCCTAATCCTCCTACCTCCATTCACGTTTTCTTGCTAGCCGCCTCCTCAATCTTCTCCCACTCCCTTCATCGTTCCTTCAACAGAAAACCCACCCCATAGCCGATCGTTAAAAGTTTTTGGAGTTTTTGGAAGATCCGTTCGTCCCGGCGGGCCCGATACGTGTCGTTTACGTCGTTTCGTCTAAATAATTCTCAAGGCACGTTTCGATTCCCTACTTGCTCACCGTTTAAATCGTAGTACACTGATTTTTATCTGATTGATATGTTGATTCATGTATATTATGCTTGAATGAAAAATCTTACAAGATCATGCATGGGTTTCACGTTTTCTGCATGAGTTTCACGTTTCACGTCGTTTTTGATTCATGGACAAATCGAAGCTGCTGGTGTATGTATTGGGGTCGTCATAGGGTCCCATAGGGTCAGTTGATGTGGGTGGAAAGAGTCTGAACGGGCCGGACTCGGGATTAAGAGCCGCTGGTACGGGAGCCGTGCGTGCAGGATGGTAAGGGGAAGAAGGGGTTCGGTCTCTTCTTGCAGGATCTGGGCTCGAGCCAGGCTTGGTCCTAGGGTCACCCCGAAATCATGGGATGGTTCACGGGTCGGAGCTCCGGCCGGTGGTGGCCGGAGCGGGGCAGAAAAGGCTAAGGGGCGTGGCTGTGCAATCTGTGCAGCAGGTCCGGGAAGTAGGGGACGGCTGGGTTCTTGCTTAGATTGAGGTTGGGTTTGGCTTGGTCTAGGTGGACCGGCAAGACCCTGGGGAGGTCCTGCCGGCGGCGCTCCGGCCAGGGGTGGCCGGAGCTGGGTTGTAGCAAGGGGGAAAGGGGAGCTCGGCCGTGAGGAGTTAAGAGGGGAGAATGGGAGGTCACGTTGGGTCTTGGGTGAGTGGGCCGTGGGTTTGGGGTGTTCTTGGGCCGGGCTTGGGTCCTTGGATCCGGGTCCGGTTCGGGTCTAAAATGATGGGTCAAATATTTTTAGTCCGGGTCTAGATTTTTATTATCATGAGTATTTTATTTTAATTAATTAAGAGTTTAAGCTAGTAAATTAATGGGTTGGGTTGATTAATTACTTGGACTAATTTAATGGGCTTTAATAAATAATGAGGCGAGCCCTCTAATTTGTCATGGGCCGTGTGATCCATGAGAATTATTGGGCCAAGTGTGTCGGGTTGAGAAATTTTAGCGGTCTAATTTATAAGTTAACGGTTAATTATTAACTTTATTAATTTTAATTTTAAGTTAATTAGTTAATGAACTTAAATTACGTTTTTAAGTGAGCCCATTAGTTTTTCATGGGCCTGGGGGCCATGAAACTTAATGGGCCAGTTTAGGTTGGGCTTTTGGGTTTTTGAGTCAGTCTAGAAATTGATGAGTTTAAGTTAAGTGGTCAGCAGCTCGAACAAGTCCATGGAAAAATAAACATCCGTAAATATATATTTAATTCATGCATGCATTTTATTAAATATATAAGTTTGATTTTTAAGAAAATAAATTAAATATATATTTACGGACAAATTTTCATGAAAATAAAGAAATAAATGAGAATTTTTATGTTCATGCATTATGTAACAATTTTTATGATAAGTTTAATTGCATGTTAAGAAAAAAATATTTTTATGGAAGTTGAAGTGAAGGTGGAAAGTGATGTGGTTGGAGGCCGGGATACCTGGGCCCGGTGACCTTCCTAATGATGTATAAGTATGATGAGCTTATGGATCCAGCTGAGAGGGCTGGTGAAGTGGCAGCACAGAGGTGGAAACCCCACCGCCGCGTACGTTGGTTTATAGATTGATCAATCGCTCAGTATGATGCCACCGACATGGATACGACCTGTTGAGAACTAAGAAATTATGATAAGACATTTTATGAGATTTATTAAATGTGATGTTTATGTTTAGCATGATGATGAAGCATTATAATTATTTATTCATGTCTATATGCATATATTTTTAAGATCATGCACGTATATTTATATTCACGTATTTTATATGATGTGTGCTTGTGTGTGGTTTCATTTTGTTATATAAGGATAGAACGTGCTGAGCCTCTAGGCTCACTAGATTTAAATGGTGCAGGTGAGCAGAATATTAATGAAGTTAATGTGTTTCCGACTGGCGGCGAGGGCGTATGAGTATCCAGCGGCTAGAACCCGTGACCATTGCTCTAAGATGAATTTTATGTTGAGACTAGAACATTTATTTCCGCATATGTTTTATTATTATAGATTTTCCGTACCTGCATGGATTTTAGATTTAAGTATTTATTTTCTAAGTTTTCATTAATCTTGGTGAAAGAAATATTATTTAGGAATTTTATTATGGCAATCTTATGAATGATTATTTAGTAATTAATTTTAAGTATTTAATTGCATGCGAGTACTTTTTATTGTATTTATTGTGTATATGTATTTTAAATTAAGTAAAGTATTTTCTTAAAGTACAATATATATATGTATGGGCATATATATATTTATATTTATTATTTTATAGTTAGAGAGTTATTTAAAAAAAAAAAAAATCACTAGAAGTTCTAGGATGTTTCAGATAAGACTCATAATACACCAAAAGAGTTACTATAAAGCACATGACACTCAACTTTTATATTTATAATATGTTATAATAGTTTAACCTTTTAGACTAACCGATTTTGGTGTGTCAAATCTATGATATTTCTGTCCCACATGAGAAAAATCAAGGATTTAAAATGAGTTTATAATGAGTTACAATGGACTTCTATAGCAACTTGAGTTAATCATTTTCGTAAAACGAGAATGAATACTATAGTTGCTATAGGGGCTCATGTGTGCAGTCGCGGGCCTGGGCCCGAGGCGTGACAGAATGATATCAGAGACGGTCACCAACTGGATGACCCAAGGAAATAATTGCTATGCGGGGCAAAGTACTACGTCCGTGTGAGCCACCTCTTGAACCTGCTGGGCAAAGTGCTATATGATGGAAGCCACCTCTTGAACCCGTATGAGCCACCTCTAGATTTTTGGTGCTGGTGGATCGAGGGATCAGGTCGCGACGAGGACGTCGCATTCTGAAGGAGTTGAAGGAGGGGTAATTGTGATACATCTGTCCCACATGTGAAAAAATCAAAGATTTAAAATTAATTTATAATGAACTACAATGGACTTCTATAGCAACTTGAGTTAATCATTTTCGTAAAGCGAGAACGAATATTAAGTAGTTGCTATAAGGGCTCATTGTGCGTAGTCGCGCAGGCGCGGGCTTGGACCCGAGGCGTGACAAAATCACACCAATTTTTTTTTTCTATTTTACCCTTAAATTTAACACACATCTATTTTATGTTAGATCTTAAATGACTAAATTATACTCTCTTTTTTCTAACAACCTTATTTCCTTTTATCTTTATCTTTTTTTTAAAAAAAAAAATCATCATTTATCAATTCCTATTAAATTATTTACAAAATTGTTTTACAACTTATCTCTATTTTATATATCAAATTATCAAACACGTAAAAATCATATATCACGGTCATTAATATATATTATATTGCACACACAAAACGTGTGCTGCGGTCACTAATAATAGTATAGTGTATATAGAGTATAGATAAGGATAAGAGGCTCAGATATGGTTTCACTGGACATTTAAAGATTTGGGCTTTCCTTAGTGAAATCTTTCGGCCTGGTTTTAGGCAATAATTGTTAGTGGTCCAATATATATACACACACCATTTTTATCTATGCCATGTAAATATGTAATACAACTTGTGCTTCATTTATAAACTGAATTCAATCCGACTTGATTACACAAAATTAAAATTATACTTTTGACAAAGTTTGTTGACCTAAAATCCAAAACCAAGAGGGGCAGAGTTTTATACATTTGACATAATGATTTTTCATTTTCTCATTGTGCGTTACAATTAGTTCACAAACACAAGGCTTATGCGTCTATTAATAAAGTAATATTAGTAATTTTGAAATTTTGTGCATTTTTGCTAAGAAAAAAACTCATAAAAACTTCCTAGTATCTCTAACACACAAAAGAAAACAATCTCTGTAACTCATTGTTGAGCACAATTTGTTTCGTCTTTCTTGAATTGAAAGAGTTTACTCATCTTAGTCCATAGATGTATAGCTACTATTGATTCATCTAATCAATAGTTTGTTTTTCTTCAGGCAAAAAAAACAAAGAGTATCTTTTGTACTCCAGTGATAATCGAGGGTGATAAATAAATGATAAGGGAAGACAAATCTAATTAACAAATGAAAATTGAAGATCAGACACCAGCAAATGGGCAAAAACCAAGAAAGATGGATATTTCCCAAGCAAAACAAACCCATACACCATCGAATCGATCACCAAATTCATTCAATTTTTATTCATCAATTTATTTAATTTAAAACTGCAAATCTACGCATCAACAATTTCATCAGATTCGAGAGATGCCAGAACGAATTCAGATTTGACAGAGCTGTAATCGGCATCCAATGCATTTGGCAGTCCCAATGCCCTTAATGCCAAGTGCGCTGCTTTCTGCCCCGAAATCATCATCGCCCCGAATGTTGGACCCTGCACCAAATCAAGATTATTTAAGAATCAATCTATTGTATTATATATATGGATTTGAAAGTTGTTGGGGGACGAGTCGATTTGGGAGGAGAATTAGTTTACCATTCTCGGAGATCCGTCGATTTCTGCGACTTCCATGCCGGTGACGATCATTCCAGGCACGATCTCTCTGGTGAGCTTGACAATGGCGTCTTCGGCGGCGTTCATGTCGAGGGCTTTCATTCCGGGCACGCTGTCGATCATTCCGATGCTCTTCAGCCGCTTCACTCCCGTCGCACCGAAGGGTCCGTCGTGGCCGCAGGAGCTCACCACCACTTTCGCCTCCATCACGTTCGGGTCCATGCACGACTGCGTGTCGTGGTTCATCGAAACCAGAGCCCAGTTCGTCACCACGCCGCCCACTCTGCCTCCCTTCACGATCAGGTCCTCCGCCGCCACGGCGTTGAACAGCTTCACGTTGGGCTTGGCCAGCAGCTTGCTCATGATGGTGGAGGTGAAGAGGGCCGCGTGCTTGATCACCACGTAGTCGTCCGCCTCATCGTACTCGATCTCGAGTTCGTCGAGGAACTTGTGCGCCGGCTTGCGGACGACCATGGCGGAGAAGAGCTGTCCCCCCAGCCACGCACCGCCGCCGGGGCTGACCGATTGCTCGATTATGGCGATGTTGATGTCGGGGTTCTTGCTCAGCTCGTACGCGCAGGAGAGACCGGCGGATCCGGCGCCGACGATGACGACGTCGGTGTCGGCGTAGGTGATCATATCCATCATGTAGCGGCGAGTCATTTCACGGGAAACGATGGATTCTTTGATGGGTTGGAAGGTGAAGCTGTCGAGGTTGTACGGAACGGCGGACATGGTGATCGGAGAGTTCTGTGCGGCGGATTTAAAGGGCTGAGCGGCGCGTTGGGTGATTGGGGAGCCATAGAAGGTGGATTTGTTGTCGAAGAAGGAGGAGGATTTAGAGATGGAAGTGGTGATGGTTGTGGCCATGGCCGCCATTGATGAAAGTGAAATCTCCGGAGAGAAGATTATTGGGTGTGTAGAGTCAGTGGAGAGTGGGATAATAATTGGGAGGAAAATTTGTATATAAATAAGGAGAGCAAAAAGCGAGGAAATATCTGAAGATCTTTCGAGTTGTTAATAAGATAGAATTTGAACGATGGAGAATTGTTGGGACTATAATATATTTCAGATATTCATAATTATTATATCCCAATAAAAATCAAAGATATGATTTTGCTTTCTTCTACTAATGTTTTCTACTTTCTTTCCTTGCATATTTTTTAGTAATGTTTCATGTACATATATGTTATTCGTTGAATTACATATTGCATTTGAAATTACATGATTATCCTATATGCATTTTTTTTTTAAAAAAATTCAAATAAAATGCAGGGCTAATCATTTAATTTTAAATCTAATGTGTAACCCAACGTATAACACTTTGTAAACATATAACATTACCCAATACTTTTACATGTCAAATCATATAACCTTTATTTTATGTCTCATGTTTTGGCTCAGTTCTTGACTATAAATCATACACTAAAAAAACAAGTAAAATAATGTAACAAGAGTATGTCACAATGAAACAATCTTGCATATATATATCCATAAAATGAGTCGATCTCATCATCTATATTAAAAATTAATATTTTTGACACAAAAAAATAATATTTTCTATAGGTCAAATACACATAAAAAAAAAATTGACTCATAAAGATGATTTTATATAATTTTTTTTAAGTGTGCACATACATATATATATATATATATATATATATATATGGAGAATGGAAAAATATCTGACATTTGGCTACTAATAAATTATTTAAACACCGACGCAAGATAAGTCGGTTCGATTTGAGGAAATTGAACAATTTTTTTGTTTTTTGTTTTTTGTTTTTTTGAGGAAATTGAACCCTATCAATTTTAAAATTTTTGATGCACTCGAAAAAATGTCCGAACCTCGAAAGCTGATATTTATGAGCTCGCAATCTAAAATTAACCTTTTTGTTTTTTTGGAGGAAAATCTAAAATTAACTTTTAGTAGTATATGTTAATAATACAAAAACAAATTGATTTTTTTATTGTATATATATCTAAATAAAATATCACTATCATATGCAACTGTTATTATTAAATTAAGATGCTCAACTTGCGTTTTTTGTTTCTTATTGACCGCGGTTTTTTGCATCATTGATTCATCAATATAATAGTTTAATAGTTTTTCGCTCCGTCAAAATGGTTCAACGAGACAGAACGGTCTAATAATTTGTCAAAATCTATCCTTTGCTGGAGTGAGTTGGGAAATTACTAATTCATCTCGTCTTGTTTTTAGTTTTGACAGGATGAGTTGTCCATTTGAACGGATTGAGAAATTATCAATCCATCTCGTTCATGCAAGAGATGAGATGACCCGATAGACTCAATTTACTTTGATGACTCTACTCGGATTCAGGGTCATTCCTAAAACACTTTCTTTTTTTATGAAATATGTTTTAAAACAAAACATATAGGTACCGTTTGGTATATGAGATGAAAGTGGGATGAGACACAAATATTTACTCATCTAATGTTTCTCTCATTTTTTTGTTAACCCAATGATATCTCATGGCCCGGTATAACATTAGATGTAGGTTTGATGACAAATACCTCTTAACTCATGGTATTAGTGGAGGATAAGTGTCATATAAGTGAAATTATGTGAAATTGACTATGGTAATTAAAAGAATAAACATAATAATCCTACAAAATAAAAAACATACAAAACAATATATTATTCATATCTATGTCTTGTTTATCCATATCTTATCATATTTTTATTCATGATAGTTAATTCCATCCATGATACCAAACGGTATCATAGAATATTATAAACTAAAATATCAAATGAAAAATATCAATATCTCTTTTTTCAATTCATTCAGGTTGACTATAGTAAAATCTCCCTAAAGAGTACCCAATAAATTAATAATCTCTCTAAAATGATATTTTTTTCAATCCTGTGACGACCCGGTTCTTAATCTCTCAAATTCACAAAATTAATCCAAGATCATGAAGTAAAGATAAGCTAACACCAAGCATTCAAAGCTGGAATTTTTTTTTTTTAATGGGCTGCGCTCGAGCGGCTGAAATGCGCCGCTCGGGCGCACCCTGTTGGTGTCAAAACAGTAGCCAACTGCCCTGGCTGCGCTCGGGCTGCTGTTTTCTGCAGCTCGGGCGCGGCCCTGGGCAGTTTCCTGCCCACAAAACGCAGCTCAAAACCAGCTTTAAAACTTGTTGTCCAACTTGAACCTTTAATCTACTAAAACATGCATAAAGTAAGAATCAAGTTCTAAACAGGTTGTATCAACTCCCGAAAGCATCATCCTGGTATATAAATCATATCAAGTCAACAACATATATATACATTAACAACTCAAGGCAAGAGTAGAACATCCATTTCAAGTGTTTGTACAAGATCAACTATCAACACTTTAACTAAAGTTCAAGTCTACTAATTCAAAGCCTTAACTCTTATTCTAAACATAAAAGACAGCAACTTCAGTTCTATACCGGATCATCACGCTAATCTCTCATCCCTTGTTCTTCAATTCCGCTTTTGCCCGGATCCACTTCCGCCTATCGTCATGACACATACAACCCAACAAATAGCCGGATAACTCCGGTGAGAAATAGATTTTCCAGTAAAAGCAACTAAACATGCATAACGACATATATCAAGATCATGATATAAAAGTAAATACAATGCATGTTTTCAAAACAAGGCTCGTCTCATCATTCATCAGTTGGGATCCCGAGAAGTAGATATCATAACTAATCCATCGACTCTCCCGATCGAGGTGGGGTTACTTATCTTTCTTCTCTAGACTTTGAAGCAATCATATATGCAAATCAGACGCTAGGCTAAAACAAACACCCAGGCCATACATATACAATTCCTCAAATCGTCTATTCGAACGTTTCCGTTCATTTCAAAATCAAAGACTAAGTTTTCAAGATGAATGCAACGTATATATCATCATCAAGGCATTCATTATATCAATACTTATTCAATAACTCAAAGTAAAATACATAAGAGCAAATAATCAAACAAGTATGTGATTTAGGGGAACTCGATACAAACCATCTCGAGTTGTATTCCCAATCAAATAATAGTCCACTTTTACCTTTCAAACGTGATGTATAGAATGTCGTCTAGCTTGTCCAACTCTGTACAAAATCAATCGTCAAACTCATCTCAAAATCTGCTCAAATTCAATCCAAACTTCAACAAGACTTCAAAGCAAACTCTACCAACCTTGTTCTATCTTCTATCGGTTTCGGAGTAGACTTCTTGAGTTTATATACTCTATTTATGCACTGAAACAATAGCATAACAATCAAGGAATCATCAATCAATAGTTCAGCAACTCCGGAATCCAAAAACAATAGCAAATCACTTCAAATCAAGAGTTCGACGGCATATCGGTATTATTTCGGCGATTCCGAACATCTCAATACCAATAACAGCTATATACGATTCAAAACCAACATAATCTTCAAGATAACAGCAGGTAAAACAATCGAATCATAGCTGGAGATCATAAGAACAAGATATAACAATCAATCTTCAATCCAATCTCAAGAACACAAAAGATCGAAGCTTAACAACAACACTTCATATCAATATCTGATATCTGTCAAATTCGACTTCTCCAACCTTGATGAGCAAAGAAGAAACTTACATCAAATCGAAGGTCTTGTCGAGAGGATTCCAAAACATCTTTCGAAATCGAAATCGGATGTCCGTAGCTCAAGATATGTGAATTTGAAGATGAAGATTGAAATATGAAAATCTTTGCTCTCGGTTTCCTTTCTTGTTTTCTGAATACTTTGATGAAGAAGTGGTGAACCACACGTGTACATGCTGAATCTTCAACCAAATTCTGATAAGTGTAATGGAATTTGCACTTTAGCCCCTCAACTATTCAAAAATTGCAATTTGGTCCTCAGCTTCTCATTGATTCAATTTTCAATCCTAATCAATTTAAGAATATTAGAATTTAAATCAAAACTCCAAATATTCCCAAATTAATTATTCTCGGATTAAAATTAAATAATTTCGGGCGTTACAAATCCTAACTTGAACCATATTATTAAATCAATAATTTATCAATATATCGTTAGAAGAAAATTATGAATATTTAGAAAACTGAAAACAAATAAACCAATTAATATAATTTTGAAAAATGGTTTAAAATCTAGAAGAATAATACGATGAAACTGTTATAAATCATAATAGAAATAGAGAGATGAGTAGAGAAAATTTATGATAGAAAAGAGAATTCATATGACTCAGGTGCAAATTTTATTGAACTCAATCACCCATATTGATAAGGAAATATTACAAGATACAAATCTTTACAAATATTATTTTTACATATTTATCTTGATCACATATCTTTAATAAGATAATCATCTACAATAATAATATATTTATAACACTACACCCTTAGATAATTATTTGCACAAGCAATCGATTCTTCAAAATCTCCATTTGGCAAGATGTATGTTTGGGAACTTCATCAAGACTCGAGTGCTGCCTCATTAAACTTTGACAGTAAAATTTCGTAGGAAAAATCTGAACGAAGAAAAAAAAATACAACAACATATACTTTCTTTGGATGTATTCCCGACGATAAACACGCCTCGTTAAAACCTTATCGGGAAAAACCCAATGAGACAAAATCCTAATGAAGGAAAAAGAGTACGACATCTCGCGATACTTGTTAATTGTCTCATTAAAAACTTTGTTATGAAAAATCATGTGAGAAAAATCATAAACAAGAGAAAAGAGTACAACTTTGATTGATCCCCCTCTGCATGCATCACTTGAAATTATTAACTTTTAATATTTTAATCTTGTGTGATTGTTTGCCAAAATTGATTCAGATGATGATTTTACCATATGGTACTTTAAGACCAAATATATTTTATTCTTCTTCAAGTTGGCAAAAATAATATTTTGAGCATCAAATTCTTCGAGGATGTCTCTCTCTCTCTATATATATATATCACAGTCAAAATGTGCATTCATGACAAGTGCAAATATTTTTTCATAATCCGCTTGAAATATTTTTAGATATTTGTTAAAATTTGCTCATATTGTCACATATCATTGTTATTGAAAATTTCAACAATTTGTAGTTCCAAATAATCATCATTTTGCATAATAGCAAAAACACATTAATGATTATATCATTTCGATCTCAAATAATTTGTATATTAATTTAAATTGTCATGGAATATATTTATATAAATCATTGAAATTAATTAAACTATTTTCTACAAAATATTCTTATCTGTAAATTCTATATATGTAAAGAAAGTTTACACGAGAATTTAACACTTTTCTGTATGCCAGGGATAAATGAACTCATATAAAATAAACATTATAATGATATAATATATTAATTTATTCAATTCAAAATAAAACTGGTAGAATTGCATTTTTTTATCTTGTTATTTGCAATTTTTTTTAATTTTGTTCCTAACGGTGAATTTGCATTTTAAATCCTGTAACTTGCATAATTTTTTTTTTCATATTAGGTCATCTGATGGTGAATTTTCATCTTTAGACTTTAATCATGTAATTTGCATTGTTTTCATTTTTGGTCTTTTAACTTATAGTTACTTTCATTTTTGATCATTTTTTATCGGTCATAAAATGATAAAAAATGAAATAAAATATAAGTTAAATGATCAAAATGAAAACACTATACAAGTTATAGGACTGAAAATGAACCAACATCCTTGAAACATTCCATTCCTTGCGTGATTTACGATATTTCAATTTTCAAATCAGAAATACTCCCTCCGTCCCAATTATATTGTTCACTTTTCTTTTTTTGTTTGTCCCAAATATATAGTCATATATCATATTTAGTAATATTTTTTATACTTCTTTACTTATATCCCTATTAATTACATCTTGAAAATTGTGCAATTATTTTTTAATATATTGAATAGAGATAAAATAGAAAGTTTATATAAAATTTGTTTTTCCAATACATTTTTCTTAATCTGTGTGAAAATTCAAAAAGGACAATATGTATGGGACGGAGAGAGTATAACTTTTAAGATTTCTAAATGGGTTGTTTATATTACTGGGCCAAGAATTTGGACCACTTTATATAACTAGTAACCTATATAATTTGTGGGCCCTTTATATCCCGACTGAGGCAGAAGCCTCATCAGGTGAGTTTTTTTCAAATTTAAATTTTTTAAAAAATTAAATTACAAAATTAATGTAAAATGTGGAGGATTGCATAAATACTGCAATCCTCCACTATGAACAGCGGACGCTGCATTTTCCGCTTGTGCTGACAGCGGACGCTGTGTCCGCTGTCAGCACTTATGGGGACTTGCGACATGCAAGTCCCCATACCAATTTTTTCTTTTTCTTTTTAAATTTTTTAAAATTAATTATATAATTAATGTTTAAGTGAATTATATAATTAATTTTATGTATTAATAATATGGTAATTTGTTTATCTCAAAAAAATATGGTAATTTGTTTATCAGCATATCAAATTTTTTATTTTATGTTGCCAATTTGGGTTTTTTTTAAATTTTAATTTTTTAAAATTTAATTTCAAAATTAATGTAAAAGACGAAGGATTTAAAAAATACAACAATCCTCTGTCATTAAAAGCGAGTTTTTTTATATCTTGTGTTTTTAATTAATTATATAATTAATAAATTTTTATAACATTCTTATTTATGTATTAATAATATGGTAATTTTGTTTATCAACATGTCAGAATTTTAATTTATGTTGAAATTTTAATAATTAATTACAAAAAATTATTAAGAAGACAAAAATAAAGTATTTATAAATTAAAAAATTAAATTGATAAAATTAATTTATTTCTGATCAATTTATAAAAATATTTGGTTACTTAAATAAACATATTTTGATTACATCTATTTTATATCATGTATTTTTAATATAAATTGTATTTTTAAATATAAATTTGGTTAACACATTGTTGATTTATTTATTATTCGTTTGATTTGTGAAGGTACTTAGGCTTCATAAATAGACAGTTAATTCGAACTTGTATTTTTGACATATTGATAAACAAAATTACCATATTATTAATACATAAATAAGACTGTTATAAAAATTTATTAATTATATAATTAATTAAAAACACAAGATATAAAAAACTCGCTTTTAATGACAGAGGATTGTAGTATTTTTAAAATCCTTCGTCTTTTATATTAATTTTGAAATTAGATTTTAAAAAATTAAAATTAAAAAAAAACCCAAATTGGCAACATAAAATAAAAAATTTGATATGCTGATAAACAAATTACCATATTTTTTTAGATAAACAAATTACCATACTTCACTATTATTAATACATAAAATTAATTATATAATTCCCTTAAAAAATTAATTATATAATTAATTTTAAAAAAATTTTAAAAAAAGAAAAAGTTGCAATCCTCCACATTTTACATTAATTTTGCAATTTAATTTTTTAAAAAAATTAAATTTGAAAAAAACCCCTCATCAGGTCCGATCCATTGATGTAATTTTTATTTTCTTTTGAGAATCCCGGAGAGGTAATTATTATTAATAATAATTAAAAGATACAATATATATATGTAGGATAAACTTGGGTTCAATATGAACTTTAATAAATAGAGATGACAATGGGTCGGGTCTAAGCCCGATCTCGTACTAAATTCGTCCCGTTGAGACGGTTTTAGATCCGGATTAGCGGGTTCCCAAGAGGATAAAGGTAGAGATGGGAAAAAATATCGAAATGTCGAAATACCGAAGATATCGTACCGAAAAAATACCGAATTTACCGAATTTTCGGTATACGGTACTGTATCGATGCCGAATTTTTCGGTACGGTAACGGTATGACATTTCAAAATTTCGGTATATAACGGTATACCGAAATACCGAAAATTATTTTTAAAAAATAAAAATATATAATATTTATAAACAATAAATTTAATTTTTTTAAAAAATATAATAATTTTTTTCGGTATAAAACGGTATATCGGTATACCGTAAAATTTCGATATAATCGATATGCTATTAAGTATCGAAAATTTCGGTATACCGATTTTTGGTATACCGAAATTTTTGGTACGGTATCGATATACATTTTTTATACCATAATTTTCGATACAATATACGGTATGCAATTTTCTTTACGGTACGGTATGTCATTCCTAGATAAGGGACGGGTCTTGGTTTTGGCTAAACCAATCCCAGACCTGTCCCGTAAAAAAAATATAAAATATATATGTAAACTAAATAATATATAATTATATTTTTATATTAAAAATTAATAATTACCTATAATTTGAGTTTATAATATTTTTGAATTGAAATGAATTTATTTTATTGTAATATTTTTAATATAAAAATACATTATTTTTAATTTTTTTTGTTAATAATTATTAATTAAATATAAGATAATAAATTTTAAGTTGTGAGAATATTTTGTTGTCTTTATATTATTAATATAAAATTAAAAATTTAATTTAATAATTTTTGTTATTTTTAAAAAAGTTACACTTTTTATTTAATTGATTTAAATTTATATAAATTATGGCAGGTCCAACAATCTAATTCGGATTGGACCCATCGAGTTCACTTTGGTTTAATATGAACTTTGTTATTTTAATAAATTTGTACATTATCTTATAACTACCATAGATTTCTTTCAACTATAGAAAACTAAAAAAAAAAATTAATTTTAAAATAATAAATTATCACATGTTTACCCTTTAAATAATTATTTTAATTATATAATTACACCATGATTGGAAAAAGATGAACATAGTCTGCTGCACAGGGATAGCTCACAGATATATGTGTGAGACATATCAATTTTGTTCATATTTATAATAAAAATAATATTTTTATGATTAATTCAAATAAGTGTCCATCTCACCAAAATTAACTTGTGTGATAGTATCAAATCAATTTTTATTTTTTTAAAAAAATCAAATTGATAACGAACGGAAATATATATAGTAAGGTGTTATATATATATATATATATATATATATATATTTAAGGTATCGTTTGGTTTGAGTGAAGAGATAAATAATATATGGATAAGTAATGTATTGTAATAAAAAATAAATAAGAAATGATAGTTATTATAGTATTGGATTTGATTAATTGATTATAGTATATTTGATTTGATTGATTAAATATTATATTAAAAAATTAAATTACTATTTTATCATTTTAAAAATATATAAAATATAAAATGATATTATTTATAAAGGGTAAAATAGTAATTTAAATTAAATGATTTGATTGATGTAAGATAAATAATTGATGTAAAATTAATAATTAATAAATAAATAAATAATATGTCAAGAAGAACACGAGATTAGATGAGATAAGTTATACATACATTAATAATAATGGCTACCAAACCGTGCATAATAAGAACAAAAATCAGATTATTTTGCTCGTTATCCTTGTACGTGGGGTCTCAATAAAAGTAATTCCTATACATTTTCAAAGAAATAAACAAGTCATTCTGAATCTACTCAGAGCGTCGAATTCACCTCTATCGTCCATCGGAAGGCATAATGGTTTGCGAAAAGTGTAAGCTTTTTTTGCTTTTATGGTATCGGCCCAATTACATATTTTTCTTAGAATAATTTGTGGATTAATCAATTAGGGTTTTTTTTTAGGTTGGGGATTTGTGATCGTTGATTGTGTTTGCCCGTATTCGTGCAGGTGAGAAGAAGCTTTCGAAGGTAATAGTGCCCGACAAGTGGAAAGAAGGGGCACGGAACACCACTGAAGGTTCTGGCCGTAAGATCAACGAGAACAAGCTGCTCTCCAAGAAAAACAGGTTCCATTCTCTTTTCTTGGGTACTTCTTGCTGATTTTCCTTGTTAATTTTAACGTGCTATGGTTTTTGTATCTGAATTTAGTAAACTAAGGAATTTAATAATTGTAGTTGCCGTGGTGCGTGTGTGAGCTAGGGGTCTTAGTTTCGATTGATCAATCGGGTATGGTGAGTGAGGCCAATTTGCCTCTGAAATTGGAAAATCTTAGCAGTTCATGTATATCTTTAAAAAGTTTGATGGTTCTTAAAACGTAGCAAATCTCACATCAGTTTGAATTCTGTGTGTTGAATTTCTGATAGATTTTCTTTCATTGCTTTTGGTTCGCGAGTGTTTCGTATTTATTCTAGGAAATTTGTAGATGGATAAGCATTGGCTGATAAATTCTTACTGTACTTTTTTGTTGGTGATAAATGTGGATCAATCTCAAGGCTTATCTTCTTGAAAATCGCCAATGGTTTTACATTGTGAAAACGAGATGCAATAGATGTTATTTGTTAAGATTTGTCTGTCATTATTCTACTTCTTCTAGCACATCCTTCACCTTCTTCAAAATTGACCGAAGAAAGTTGTGTTCTTTGTCGGTTCTCCTCCTACAAAATCTACGATGTACCAGTTGGCTTTCACTGTGAAAATATGTGGTTTCTGTGAGATTTGATCAATTCTGTGCCTCCTATGCGTGAATGCTTGCGCTGCTGAGTTATACACTCTTACAATTCTAGCTGCTTGCACTCTCCAAACGATACCATGAAGTGATTCAGTCTATTTTCTGTACGTCGTTGAACCTATGTTTTTCTTTGAAAATCACGAGTGAAAATTGAATCTCTTTTATGCATGGAGGTGTTCATATACTCCAATGGGTCTCCCCCGGCTCTAAATTATTAGCAAACTGGTTCTATGGCAGATGGGCACCTTATGGACAAACCAAGTGTATGATATGTAAGCAGCAAGTACATCAAGAGGGCAAATATTGCCATACCTGTGCTTACAGCAAAGGTAAGTCGAATTATGTTTCCCGGAGATGTTGTTTCGAAAGCATGTATGAGATACTTATTTATTGTTTGCAATACAGGAGTATGTGCGATGTGTGGAAAGCAAGTGCTTGATACGAAGTTTTACAAACAAAGCAATGTATAGTGTCGGCTTACCAATACTGGCAGAAACCTGTAGGTGATGCAATCTTCAAAGACTTGAACTACTAAATGTAAGGGATGATTGTGTTCTGTCTGTTATTTGTTTCTGCTGGAGAACTATGGTAACAATGGAGTGCCACTTTGATTGTTGCTTCATTCCTGCATTTCTGGGAACTCGAATGCATCATATTAAAGGTTATAATTAAGCATTTTTTATGATTACATTTTTTTTTTTGTTGCAAAACTTGTTGAATAATTAAAATTTCACGAGTGATTTGAGATCACTCCTCAAATTACAATTTAAAAATATTACTTTATAATGAAACCAAAACCACACCGTTTGTGGATGCGTCAAGTTGAGTTGATCTCAATTCGATCGAGTGTGCTTACACACCTTCCATGTTGCAAAATACGAAACCGATAAAATAATCAATGACAAAAAAATTAGAGATTAGCGAATCTTGAATATAATTGACAAGAAAGATATTTGCGCTTAAACACAGCTTCCCCCAATTTTTTGTGAACCGGTCGGATCCATTGAAAATAATACTAGGGATGACCATGGATTTCACATGCAGTCGAATTTGGGTAAAATTTCATATCCTCCATACTCATGCTGATTTATTGTACTCGTCTTCGTCCTCGTGTGATATTCAACTTTCATTCCTGTATTGTCGGAGAAACGAATATCCATCGTCTATGCAAATATTTTATTACCACCAACCATTACATTTTTTTTTCTAAATTTAAATTATTTTGATGAAACTATTAATTGTTTAAATATACTAGTAAAAATTAGGGCTGACATACTGTACCGAAATACCGAAATTTTGGCATACCGTACCGAATTTTTTTCGTTATAAAGACATTTTTTCGGTATACCAAATTTTTTTTCGGTATTTATACGATATCAATATGGATTTTTTTTGTACCAAAGTTTTGAAATTTTACTATTGGCATCGGTATGAATTTTTTTCATACAAATATTTGTAGTAAGGTATACCGAAAAACCATCCCTAATAAAAATAACAAAATATTATAAATAAATAACTGTGGACAGTTTTCAGTTAAGCTATAGACGTATTCAGTTACGAAGTGATGGTCATGGAGAAAGTAACAAGTCAAAAAAACAATTGTTTAAATTTTGATTTTCATTGAATAACATTGTTTTTAGTTCCGTAACTTGTTTAGGTTTGGTTTTCATTGAATAATTTTTTTTTTAGTTTTGTAGCGAGAAGCCACTAAAATTATGAGAAAATATTTTTTTTGTCCATTAACTTGTTCATATTTTGGTTTTGATTCATTAACTTTTTCAAATTTGGTTTTTGTACATTAACTTTTAATTTTCAGTGATTTTGGCTCAAATGCAAACGTGTAAGTTAAACATTGGCACACGTTACCCAGAAAATGCTGACGTGTGCCAATGTCTAGTTGACACGTGTGCAGTTGGATCAAAATCACTGAAAATTAAAAGTTAGTTTTTCAAAACCAAAATTTTAAAAATTAATGAACCAAAATCAAAACATGAATTAGTTAATGAACCAAAAAAATATTTTACCAAACTTATAATAATCGAATAATGTTTCTTCGACGTGACTGGACCTTAAAGAAGACAACAATCCAATCCCCTCCAAGATCGAAAAAAAACGCCAAATTTTCAAAAACTCAAGCTAGTGTTTCGCGTTCAAGAACAGTGGTGGTTTTACTTAGATTCCCGGCAACTCAGGCGGTGTAAAGGGCGGCGGCCGGTGTGGAACTAAAGAAAAATGTGTAAGAAAGATCAAATATGGTTAGCTCACACTAATTTTACGTGCATCAAGCCAATTGAACTGAATACCCAAAACAGGTTTGGTTGAGCAACACACGACTTTCCTCGGCAAAATATTGAAGATAAAAGTGACGATTGATGGGGATTTTTGGTCTGAGAGATGCGCCTATGAGTTGGCTACGCGGTGGTAGGTCGGACTTGGCCCGACGGTGGCTACCGGCGGCAGTGCTAAGAGACTTTTAGGTTGGTGGTTTGGGTGACGGCGGGTTTCATGATGGGATTTGTTTTCGGTTTTTTTTTCTCGACATCTTCTTTTCACCTTGGATAAAATTTATTACTTTTTCCTTCCTTAATTCAACCATGTAGATAATCATGGGATTATATTTCGTTCCCACAGACGGCACAAATTGATGCGTTCAAAAATTTTACATCAAATAAATTTACCTCGAACTGATAATAAACGAACCAATTTCTTTAATAAATCGAGTCGAATGATCCTAAAATATTTATTTATATCAAATAAAACATGTGAGATGGCTCTCCCGGAGGCGAAGTCACTCTGACGCTCAAGTCAGTATAGGATTCAATAGAAAATTGCTAGGGATAGAAAACATGTAAAAGACGTGTAAAATACATAAATAAGATGCGTAATAAAAATATGAGAGGCGTTATGGAATGAGTATCGAGATACCCTAATAAGGGTTAGAGACCCCTTATTTATAGGAAGAGAGTCCTAGTTCATATAGAATTTTATTGTATAAATCTAATAGATCTATGTATATTCATGCAATATAATGATATATCTCTAAAATATAAATAAATATATGATAGAATTTTTATCATATCATCATATTTTTATGAATCAGGTTGAAGATGGTCATAACATAGAATTGTCTCGTGAGATGGTCTCATAAGATTTTTTGTCTCGATAACATAAGCTTCAAGCTTACCAGATAATCCCATAAATGAAAATTAATCAATCTCTTTTTATTATGTCATAAAATATATTCAAGAATAAAAATAAATTTAATATTAAGACATGCTCAGAAAATATAATATGTACTTAATTAATTAATCAATTTTATTTATCTAACAACATTAACAAACGTAACATATTTTTCATTAATTAAATTTAAAACTAAAAGTAAATGAAAATTATCAAACAGAAGATTAATTTATTAACATTTAAATCTTTATAAACAAATTTACTATATTTTTTTTTTTACATAAAATAAATGTTACTCATGTGAAAAATGGTATTACGATAAACTATTTCCCAGAGCGATCTTGGTTTCGTTTCATGCAAATTTAGGAGTGAAATTTCAATGCAGCTCTTTGACAAAGTGATATCTAGTGAGATGTATTTTTCATTTATTATCGTGTGAATCATGAATATTATTAATGAGTCGAAAATACTTCCTTCATAATTTTGTTTTTCTTCCTTTATAATTTTGTTTTAAAAAAATAAAAGATTCTATAATTTGTTAGGAAAATACTTTAGTATACATGTATAAAATAATATCTAAAAGTATAGTGATTTGAATTTTCTTCACATGCATGCCAATCGTCGCATAAATCCACTTGTAACTGTTTCGAAGACGTGATCAAACTTAAAAATATTGGTTCATTCAAATTGAAAAGTAACTGTTTTTCTTTTACAAAATGATTTCAAGACATAACGGTATGTGTTTTTATAATAAATAGGTAGAAGTCCGTCTAATCCTATCACAAAAGGCGGCTTTGGAAAAAAAAAAAAGAAAAAGAAAAAGGAGGGTATGTGTTCTCATCAAAATGATTTCAATCACGTGGTCACGAACGTCTAAACACTATTTATCATTTTAATAAGGGAAAATTACTTTTTTAGTTTTGTATTTTTGTCATTTTGCGAATTTAGTTATCTATATTTTTAGATTTTAGTTTTAATTAGTCCGCATCTTTATTTTTTTTGGCAATTTAGTCCTTTTTCTAATTTGGCGCTGATGTGGCACCAATACAGTGCTGATGTGGAGCTGACGTGTATAATGCCACGTAATCATTTTCGAATAAAAATGACTGAAATTGTCAAAAATCGAAACATGCAGGACTAAAACTGAAATATAAAAACATAGAGGACCAAAATCGAAAAACGACAAACATAAAAGACAAAAATTTCAGTTTTTCCTTTTAATAATTAATAAAAATATGAATAATATTATTTATAAAGGATAATATAGTAATTTAAATTCAATGATTTTATTGATGTAAGATAAATAATTTATGATTTGATTGAGGGGAGATAAATAATTGAAAGATTGATAAATAATTTGACAAAAAAACGTGAGATAGATAAGATAATTTATAGATAGATTAATTATCTATAACTTCAAACACAAAATTGAAGCACAACCACACAAACAATTTTTTTTTTTTAAAAATAATTTTAAATTTGAGCCCCTGAAATTATGATCTTTGAGTCGACTTATTAAATTCAAGTCAAATATGGGCTTATAGCCAACAAAATCATAACTATTGAATATTTTACTCATCATTTAAATATTATTATAATATATGTTTTGTTTTCCAATTATTATTTTTTTTTAAAAATCGTCGTTATTATGGGATTCCAATTTCCAGGTTTTCAGCTTATTAGCTTTTTAACATTAGCAAAGTTAAAACATTTTGAGCAAAGTTATGTGTTAGAGAAGCAAATCTGTGTCGTAAAAAGTAAATTGTCACCTTTTGGCTTATTTTCCATTTACATGCTAGAAGGATATATATTTGACTAACTCCGTGATGGCCATGGGTTCTGAATACCCTACTCCCAAATATGAAGATGGGTGAAGTGCCCATGCAAGAAATTAAAATTAAAAAAAAAAGATAAATAATTTATCTTATTTATCCAAACATATTCTTTGAGTTGTATTCATTTACATATAAAACGCTAAAAACGTTTCAAAAATACATGTCCAAACAGAACCTAAATGATTTCTTTCTTATTATTTCATTTTTTTCTTACTTTGTATTCACTATATGATTATTAATCATTCATATTTATTTACATATAGGAACTCATATGACAAAATTAAACTAAAATTTTTTAATATGAGAAAATTAGAAGGAATTATTTTTTTATAAAAAAACAAAACTATACTATTTCCCTTGTTTTTGGTCATTTTAAATTATATTTTATAATTCTCAAGTTGAACACAAGAATTTACAAGTGTATGTGTCAGGATCGGGTTGCTAATGCTACTGGAGTAGAATGAGTAGTGAGCTGCTATTGTTCTCTAGAACTTGTTGCAAGAAGTAGTAGCTGACTGATACTAGCGAGTCCAGTAGTGTTAGCCACTGAACTTTCATTTCCCTTGTGTCTCCGAAAGTTAACAAAAAAATACTTGTGCGGAAAGAGGATAACTGGGAGATTAGACTGCATATGTTGGTTCTAATGGTGTGTGAGTGTAAAATGCAATAAATAACTCGGTAGATTGTTTCTTGATGTTCGGAAACTTAAATGCTCCTACGTCACTCCTTATTCTGGTTCTTCCAAAAGTTACTACTTGAATACTTTGAGTAATATTACATCTCTTGCAACACCCCCACCTCAGCCAGAGGCGGTCCTAAGGCAGGGCGGGCCGGGCGATCGCCCAGGGCCCCACCTTGATACGGGCCCCCGATTATTTTTAAAAAATTAGTATTTAAATTAATATGAAAATAAATTTAATTAATAAATAATGATATATATAACAAAATAAAAAAATCGTGAATATGTATTTATGACAAAAATCTTGCTCTAAATGAGTTAAATCACCATAACACTCATGGTTCACTAACTCTGTTCATCTTCTATCTCCTTTTTTCGTGCGGCCCTCCAACCAATTTAATACATACACGAAAATTTCTCGCAAACTTTCGTTGCGTCATAGGTAGACATACCGTTAAGTTTTTTTTACTTATTATTCAATTAAACCATGTTGATTACTCAGATTGCAGATTATGAAATTGAGTAATTTTACAAAAGGTAAAATTTTTCTTTTCATTTTTTTCATTTACTAATGGAATGTTGCATCATTATTTAATTAATTTATATTACACTAATTTATTATCTCTCTCATATATATATGTATATATTTTTTCCATATTTGACTTCATTATTTAGTATTATTTTACATTGTTTATGAAATTAGTTAAATAGTTCAATTCTTGCATAAATATTCATCATAAAATGTCAAAAAAATGATGAATTTGTTTTAAAAAATGCAGTAAGAGTGAATTTTAAATAATATTGGTTGTTGAATAATTTATGAGCAGGATCGGTGGAGATTATGAGCACAGAGGATCGCAACAGTGCAAAAAGTGTAGCAAGAATAGAGATACACGTGGTCTTCCAAACACCAAATTAATCAAACATTAAGGCTTAATAATAGTTAAGGGATTGTAACAAGATTTAAACTAGAAGGCTTTAAACATTCATAATCGAAGAAAAGTCGAGCTGGGACAGAAATTTAGTAAACTTGTCGAAGAAGAGCTGGTCAAGAATGGAAATGACTGGAAGAGAGTAAAACTACCTCGAATTCCCTCCTAAGCTCGAAATGAAGCAACTCAACCAGAAATCCAAGAAGAAAGATTGGAAATCTCAAATCGAATAACGCATTTTATGTCGCAATAGGGCTTCGAGCATGAGGTTCTTGACCTCTCAAGCACAATTCAAGCCATGGTTGAGGTCATCTATGGCTAGGCTACAAGTCACGTACACCGTTGCCCCATTTCAGGCAACGTACGGATAACGATGGCGGCAAATTCGGGATGGGGCTAGGGCATCTATAACATCAACGATCTGCTTTTATTGTGCACCATTGATGTCGCGCTGCGAAAATTTATATTTGTTGTAGACTTGTAGTGCTCATTTGAATTCTTTTAATGTCCCGATGCTTCCCCTTGTCATGATTAATTAATACTTTTGTAAATGCATCTCATTTATTATTACCACAATAATTTAGATTGTTTATTTGTTATCATGTGATGTGAGCATTTAGTGAAAAGAACATAGCATCTCATTCAGCATGACAATTGATCGACTTTTTGCTTTATTTCTTCTTGTTCTTGTCTTCTTCTATTTGATTTATGATTTCTTCTTGCGATGGAATGTATAGAAAGACGCCTGTAATTTCTGATTGACTTCCAAGTTTTTCTTCTTCTTTGGTCATCATCAACATCATGATTATATTATTCGATTAATTAATAGGTTTCTTGCTTGTGTTCTTATTTGTGCATTTTATTATTCCTAGACTGAAAGTTCTTACTTTTTTATTCACTTCGCTTATATATGCTTGATCTTCTTTGATTGATGTTCTTCCTGTAACTTTGTTGTTTTTTTAATTGAGATGAATCGAACTTTTGTGCTGTGAAAAAAATAAAAAAATTGTAAATTATATTCATTGACATAATAAATTATATTTGTCTTAACATGCACATGCTTCAAAATCTTCAACATGAACATGTTGGGAGCTTCGACCCTGTAGTAGTGGTATTGCCCCAACGGCAGGGGAATGGTTCAGATTTGTACACATAATTATTTTCATTTGGGGTTCACAAAAAATATGGACCCCACATGAAAATAAATCAAATCTGGACCCTTCACCCTACAGTTGGGGGCAATACCACAACTATAGGGTCGAATTTCCCGAATAGGGATGGAAATTTTCTCCGCGGGTTTGGGTACCCGCGGAAAAAACCCGAAATAAGGTGGGTTTGGGGGAGTATTTTCGGATATTGGTTCGGGGATTTTTAAAAATCTCCGAAACATATTGGGGCGGGTATGGGGATGCTATCCCCATCCTCGAACCCGCCCCGTTAATAATAATAATAATAATAATAATAATAATAATAATAATAATAATAATAATTTTTTTTTTATTATTATTATTATTATTATTATTATTATTATTATTATTATTATTATATTTCAATTATCAAATTTTATTAAATCTAAAATATTATTAAAAATTAAAATTAAAAGTATTATTAGTATTTCGTTTATATATATTTATACATTATATAATACATCCGTTTATGATAGCGTAGTTTTTTATAACATAAAAATATTATTTAAATCTCATTCATGTCACGTACACATATAAAGTATTTATATTAGTCTAAATATATATTATTTATTTTGATAAATTTAGAAACAATATATAATCTTAATAAATTTTTGATACATAGTATTTTGTTTAAAATAATAATATTAATTTATAGAAATATTTTGTATTTAAAATATTTTTATTAATTTTAAAAGTTAATATTATAATAAAAAATTTGACCCAAAATATTTTAGGTATTTTATTATAAAATTGAATAATAATTTTTATATTCTTATATAATAAAATTTACTAATTCATATATATATATATATATATATATATATATATTTTTTTTTTTCGGGATGGGTATGGGGAATCCCCGATAAAAATTAATGGGGATCGGGAAGGGTATGATGATCGGATTTGAATTCGGGGACGGGGATTGGGAAGGCATCCCCATCCCCGATCCGCCTCATTGTCATCCCTATCCGGAACATGTTCCTTTAGTAATAATAATAATAATGAAAAAAGATACATACCTATATATGTATACCTACAGGGATACATTTTTGACTGAATAAACAACTAAAAAACAGAAAGAAAAGGGAAAACCCAAACCCCAACCAGCCGCCCCTTCGACCCAGCTCAGCTCCGGCGGCGCCCTAGTCGTCGGTCGATCGCCAGATACAAGTCTTCCGACCTCCTTGCAGCTAGCCCAGGCCTTAAAAACTCCAATTATGACTTGAATCTCGAGTTTATAGCTTGAAGTTGTTTCTGCGTTTTCTTCGATTTCTAGCTATTCTTGGTCGTTATAGGCTATATTCGAAGCCTAGTACTTAAATAGGTGACTTAATGGCGCTTCTCTGCAAGTTTTTCTTTCTTAAACCGCCAGAAGGGCTTCTGGAGATCTCCGAATGGGTTTTTGGTGCGTTTTTAGTTACTTGCTTTGACAAAGTTTATTTCTTTATAAGTTTGAAGTAATAAAATAGTGTTATTCAAAATATGGATGCATTTTCAATGTTCATATGTGCTACATTGTGTCGGATTATGATGATTTAGATTAATGCTGAAGAAAAAAAATGATGTATGAATGTGCATGTGGAATGAATTGCGGTTAATCATCATTTCAAAAAGAAAATGTAGCAAGGAACATATATACACTATTTTTCAGGGTGGAACTCAAAAGTTTTTAATTAACTATTTCATGATTTCATACACACACTTGCAGAGTAAAAGACAAAAAAAATCATTGCCAGAGGCAATTCGGCTACTGTTGTTGCCTAATTATTCGATTTTAAAAAACCCATTTCAGTTCTATTTAGTATTTTTTTTTTAAAAAGGGGGTAAAGTTAGTGCTAATTTGGTGAATTAGACAGGGGGTTTCAAAATACTGCAAGTAGTGTATGTTTTGCACAAAAGAGGACATTAATGATGATGGGGCAGAGGAATCTAACCTGCAGCCAACATATTTGCTTCAATTCTTGGTATCAGTATAAGTTTAGCATCTCTCTCTTTTTTCTCCAAACAAATGAATTCCCAACTCAATTAATATTATTTTACTTATATATTAAAGGTGATTTAATTGATAAGAGATAAGCTACTAAAGACTATACTTAATCTGTTGGTTATAGGTAATTTTGTTTTTGTTAACTTTATTATAAGATCCGGCATGTATTTATTTATTTATTTATTTATCAATGAAGTATGAAGATATTGTTGCGTGTTTTTTGTTCGCAAGCGCACGATGTCAAGTTATAATATAGGAATTAAGTCCAAGTCGATCCCACGGAGAATGAATAAATGATATTATATCAAATATTTGCAACTAATAAAATCCTAATCCTATGTAGAGCTACGAAAATGGTTTGATTTTTATAAAACTAAAATTTGCAAGAAACAAAACTAAATAACCAAGAGTTCACGAGATGAAAATTCAATAAGCGATGAATGCTAGAGGTTTGACTTCACTTGACTGTCCACCACAATTTATTTCTAATGATTATTTAATTACCAATTCTTCTAGTTTATTAGCCAAGAATCCCTATTATTTTCTACTACCTCTCTCGAGTGTCAAGCAAAAATTCGTATCCAATAACAAACTCAATATCTCTATCAAAGTTCAATTATTAAATTCGGGAAATAGCACAAGAATTCTTCTAATGGCTTCTATGGAGTTATATGCCTCTCGAACAATATAAACACCAAAGATGTATTTTCCTATGCCGAATTCAAAATCTCCTCTCTCGAGTGATAGATTCTAAATAAATTATCATTCAATCTATGGCCAGTAAATTGAAAGCATTAAGATCAGGAAAACACAAATAAACTGTGCAAAGAAAATTTAAATATATAAATCAAAATATTTTAATCATGGTTTCCAGTCAAGATCCGTCTACCTCTAGACTAAGAAATTAGTTCATAACGCAATTCAAAATCAAATAAAATATGTTTTTCCAACAATCCATGAACTAAGAAAAATAGAGTTCAAAGAGAAACTAGAACGAATTAGAATGAAGCTTCTCTGTCGCCGGATGCCGCCGTCTTCCGTCTTCGTACCAAATTCTCGAGCTCTTGTGCACTTCAAAACTCTCAATAGCCGTCTCTCTGCTCTGAAAACTCTCTAAACCCTCGTCCCCTCCAGAATAAGCCTTAAAATCCTTTCTTAAACTCGATCAAAAACTTTCCAAATTTTAAGATTGCGCAGCGCTGGAGCGCTAGCCGTCAGCGTTGGAGTGCCCGTCATTTTCTTCCAACAGCGCTGGAGCGCTGTATGTGTAGCGCTGGAGCGCTATTTCCTTGGCTTTTCACCCTTCGGAAGACTCCGTATAGCGCTGGAGCGCTTGGCTTGTAGCGCTGGGGCGCTAGGCTGGGCACTTTTTATTTTGTGTTCTTCAACTCTTTTTCACCTCTTTTTCACTTATTTTGACCAACTAAAATGAATAACACTCAAATTCTTGCAAACAACACAAACAACAAGAAAATACGCATAACATCGCTCAAAACAAAACAAAAGCCAAGTCAATTCATATAAAATATAAGTGCAAAATTTGCACTTATCAAATCCTCCCAAACTTGAACTTTTGCTAGTCCCGAGCAAAACAAAACAAACAAACAAGACACATAGACACACAAGGAATTAAAACACAAGAAAGCAGTAAAACTAAAATAAACCAACTGGCCTCAGATGTTCAACAATTAATCCATGTGTAGCTAATTTTCTCAAGAGTCCTCGTGTGTGTGTGATTAGCCAATCTTGTCTACCCACCTAAATTTCGATCAAATCATGCAATCAATAAGCCTCAAAGAATCATTAACCCCGCTCTCTAGTTTCAACACACTCTCCACCAAGTTCAACCGTTACTCACAAAGATCAACATGACTTATCAGGTAGTTCTTTTAGGCAAGCACTTTTTATAGTAGGGAAGTATCCAGTACAGATATTCAATGTAACCATATAGGATTCAAGTAAAGGGAATTGGATATTTATAATTTTCTGCGGTATTGATTAGGCTAGGTTTATCAGTTGCAGGGCATTGTCAGACATTTGTCTGACTCCTCTACTCCATACATTCTACACCTTTTTGCATTTTCTTTGGACTCGAATTTCAATCCATTTTCAATGCCTCCCCTCACCTTACTTTCTCCATCTTTTTCATCCAATTAGATTTTTGGCTTTTCATTTTCTTTTGGATTTTTATTCTTTTTTTTTTTTTCGCAAGGCTACAAATGAAAGACTAACAAATCAAAGGCTTGCAGGCTCAAAAACAAAGTTGCCTAAATCATTTCTCTGTTTGTAAAAATCTACCTCAGTTTTGAGTATGTATCACCAAAGTTAAGAATCAAATCAGCTAATCTTTTCACAAAATCCACACAATTTTCTCTACTTATCAGGAGTATCGACAGTCAAGGCTATAGTGCATAAAAGGTGAGAACTCAAGATACAATGTTGCCAACACTAGATTATAAACTCCTTTTATTATTTTTTTTTCCACTTCATCATCATAGGCCATTTTTCTTTTGTTTTTTTATAATTTTTCACATTTTTGTTTTGTTTTCTCAAATAAACAACCACACAAACGACAAAGTCAAACACCAAAACGAACAAACAAACGATAAAACTGACAACAAAAAAAACAACACCAGCAAAAACATAAAACAAACAAGAAAACTAAAAAAAAAAAAACACAAATGCAGGAACTAGTGACTAATTTAGCATGCAATAACCCATCAAACTCGCAACTCAACTTCACTTCAGCTTCAACAACCATCCATTTAACAAACAGCTTAACAAAACTGCTAAAACAACAAACAACATCCCCCCAAACTTAGATATGTGCATTGTCCTCAATGTGCAATATCAATAAAAACAAGGAACGAACACATACCTATGACAATGACCATCAGTGGTCATCGTCCATGTCGTCATCCCGAGGGGGCCAAGTAGGAGGTGGGGGAAACTGCGGATCCTCACTGGAGCCAGGAAAGCGCTGGGCTAGAGTCGTCGTGAAATCCACCATATAATCCATGAAAATATCAGTCCGACGACAATGAAGGTCTAGCCGCTGCTCCACTTGCATCAATCGCTCATCAAAATGCTCATACGCTCCAGTAAGTGGTAGTGGTGGTGGCTGGCTGCTACTCGCAGGGCGATCCTGAGGTGCTGCTGCTCTCGGAGGTGGCGGTAAATTCTCCCATGTAGTCCCAGTAATCGGTCCTTGGACCTTAAAAAGCTCTTCCTCGGCACCCCATGTAACCCCAGCACGTGCACAAAGGGAAGTGATCAATGATGGGTGCGGCAATCCTCCAGTAGTAGCGCCCCTAACGGCTGCAAGAATGGATTCCTGAATGATATTTCCCAAGTTTATCGTCTTCCCAGTGACGATACAGTAAGTCAGGACAGCCCGTTTCTTCGTCACCTCAGAAGTGTGACCTGTCGGCAAAACACGAGCATCCACCAAGAAAAACCAAGACCTCGCGTCTTGCTTCATTTTTCCAGACGGAAAATGCACCACCTTCTCATCTTTCATCTTCCACTGCTCCCCTTCCTCACACAGGGTCGCTAGAATCTCATCATAGTCTACCTCACCGGCCTGGAACTCCGAATATTCATCCATATCAAGAGATGTCATATGGAAGAGGGAGTTAATAGAATGTCCATCAAAAGCCACCCTCTTTCCCCGCACTAGAACATGATACTGCTCATGCTTGCATTTGAGATTGGCATAAAATTCCCGGACTAAAAAAATCACAGCATCACCGGAATGTTGGACAAAACGCGTCCATATTCGCTCATCAGCTGCAAGTCGCACATCCCACAATGGTAGAGGGGAATTAGGATCAAAACCTCGTTCTCTAACCATGCTCTTGCTCACCATGAGAGGATAATTATTGGCGGCCTCTTCATCCCAAAACCGATAAGCATCGAAGGTACCGGACGAAGATGCACCCTGCTTTTGTTTCTTTCTCGGTGCCATTACAATATTCTAATCACAATTCAACCAAACAATAATGAACAACAATGAATCACTTCCAACAATGGCGTTCAAGCCTCACCCAATCAACACAATTCACTACTCCGCACAACCAACAATAATACTTCGAAGTTCTAACAACCCAAGATAGGCACAATTAACCGTATGATTCACAAATCTCCAACACCATCCACAAAAACGTCTGATAAGCACCAATGAATTAACAAGAAGATATGACTTCAATCCAATTCAATAATCGATCAATCAATCTCTAATCCCCAGTGTAAAAAAAAAATTTCACAATACCTCGATTGGATAGCAACGATTCCGGAAATTATAGAAGATAAACTCGCGATCCTTCCATGAAATCGAACCAACAATGCGATAGAGGATTGATTGAAACCCCACCAAACTTGAAGAACCCTAGCTGCGAAAATATTGGAACCCGGATGACTAAAATTCAAACAAGTGCTATGAAAGGATGAATATGTGTGATTGATGGTGTAACCGAGATTTTCAGGTGGGAATTTTTTCGATTTGCAGGGGCGGGTCGCGTGGAGGCGGCGAACAAGGCTGGGAAGTATGAAGATTTGATGAATGAAATATGAGATCCCTTTTTATTTTTCAGAATTTTCGTGATAGCGCTGGAGCGCTATATTAGTGGCGCTGGAGCGCCCGATTATTTTCTGAGAGAGCGCTGGAGCGCTATAATTGAAGCGCTGGGGCGCTAAACCTTCGACCTTGATGATACAGAACAGCGCTGGAGCGCTATATGGAGGGCGCTGGAGCGCTAAATCTTCGACTTTGGAACTCACATACTAGCGCTGGAGCGCCATATGGAGAGCGCTGGAGCGCTATATTCTCGAATTTCATACTCCAAAATGTGATTTTTGTGAAGAAAAGAACCTGCAATAAAACTCCGAATTAGGACCAAAATTAATAAAATAACTGAAATTAAATAAAAGTAACTAAAAAAAAAATAAAATAAAATAAAATTTAAAAATTTGGGTTGCCTCCCAAAGAGCGCTTGGTTTAACGTCGTCAGCCCGACACTCCTGGTGTTGTTACGCAGGTTCGATCAAAGCAATTTTCTCCATGTTCCGCATTTCATTACCAAAGTAATGTTTCAATCTCTGCCCATTGACTTGGAATGTCTGACCATCTGGACAGCTCAGTTCAATGGCTCCATATGGATGCACTTTAACCACGGTGAACGGACCAGACCAACGAGATTTCAACTTACCTGGAAATAATCTGAGACGAGAATTAAACAATAATACATGCTGTCCCGGCTCGAATTCTCTCTTCAGTAATATTTTGTCATGCCACTTTTTGGTCTGTTCTTTGTAGAGCTTGACATTTTCGTATGAATGATTACGAAACTCTTCGATCTCATGCAATTGCAACAGTCGCTCTTCGCCAGCAGCTTTCATATCAAAATTCAACTTTTTCACTGCCCAATATGCACGATGCTCTAACTCCACTGGCAGATGGCATCCTTTACCAAAGACCAACCTGTATGGCGACATGCCAATAGGAGTTTTGAACGCGGTCCGATATGCCCATAGTGCATCATCCAACTTGATTGCCCAATCCTTCCGGTTCGTGTTGACAGTCTTTTCCAGAATTTGCTTAATTTCCAGGTTGGATATTTCAGCTTGCCCATTTGTTTGAGGATGGTATGCACATGCCACTTTATGCCTAACACCATATTTTGTCAGTAATGAATTAAAGATTTTATTGCAAAAATGCGTACCTTCATCACTGATTATAGCCCTTGGCGTTCCAAACCTCGTGAAAATATTTTTCTGCACAAACTGCACCACTACGCGAGCATCATTAATGGAGGTGGCGATTGCTTCCACCCATTTCGAGACATAATCAACAGCCAATAAAATATAAGATTGACCAAAGGAGGGGGGAAACTGTTAAGAAAATATCCTCAAATAGAACTCAGATTGATACAGCACCAAGATCACCAATAAGGGCAAGGGATTTCTTTGGTGTCGGCAAGAACAATAGCAGGACAATATTGAACAATTAATCTGCTAAGTATCAAAGCACACCACTAATATACCACTATCACTCGAGACAATAAGATTATGTGGTTCGACCTTTAATTGATCTACTCCCACGAGAAAAATAGTCACCCTTTATTATCAGACACCAAGAATGATTTATAGGTTACAACCAAGAATAAACCAGCAAATAATTACAAGATTCGGCTTGAGCTTTCTGATCCTCAAGCTATCAAGATAGCAATCCTTGATCTCCGTGTTTTTCGGCTGCTTTTTAATTCTCTCTAATCTATATATTAAGATCTCTAAGCGAATGTCTCTCTTGTCTCTTCTCCTTGAGCTGTCCAACGCATATATATACTTTTCCCATCAAAGCCGATTAATAGACTTCAACTATTAAACTAACTTCTCTTGATGTATCTCAAAGCCTTGTGTTAAAGTTTTAGTCTAAGTCCCAAGTAAGGTTTATGGCCCAAGCTTGTAAGACACATCCACTTACAATCTCCACCTTGTCTTTCAAGGTTGACTATTCTCCATCTTACCCCGAGTGAACTCACTTTACCTCTAAAACATTTATAAGATTCAGGCACTGTCTGAATTTCTCTTGAGGTATTGATTTTGTTAGCATATCAGCTGGATTATCCAGTGTAGAAATTTTTGCCACTGTCACCTCCCCTTTAGATATGATGTCCCTAACAAAATGGAGTTTTACATCAATGTGTTTGCATCTCTCATGAAAGGTTAGGTGCTTTGACAAGTGGATTGCACTCTGATTGTCACAATGCACCTCAACTTGTTTTTTTTTCAATGCCAAATTCTTTCATTATGCCTTTGATCCACATGGCTTCTTTAATACCTTCAGTAAGAGCAATGTACTCTGCCTCGGTGGTGGAAAGAGCCACCACTGGTTATTGAATTGCCTTCCAACTCACTGCTGTCCCAAACACCATGAAAATCATTCCAGTTATTGACTTCCTTGTGTCTAAATTTCCACCATAGTCTGAGTCAACATAACCAACAATCGGATGAGTTTGGTTTCCTTGAGCTTTAAACATTAGTCCAAGATTTGAGCTTCCCCTCAAATACCTTAGGATCCATTTCAAAGCTTCCCAGTGAACATGACCTGGATTTTCCATGAACCTGGATATCACGCTGAGGGCAAATGCCAGGTCAGGTCTTGAGCATACCATGCCATACATAATGCTGCCTACTCCATTTGCATAAGGTATGCTTTCCATTTCGTTCTTCTCTTCTTCTGTTTTAGGAGACTGATCTGATGAGAGTTTTAGGTGTTGTCCAAGAGGTGTACCAGTGACCTTTGATTTGTGCATATTGAACCTCTGTAGCACTTTATTAATGTAGGAGTTTTGGTTCAGAAATAGAGTTTTATCCTCTCTATTTCTGATTATATTCATTCCCAGAATCTTCTTAGCTTCCCCTAACTCCTTCATCTCAAATTCTGCTCTTAACTTTTCTTTAAGAGTATTTAAGTGACTCCTGTTGCTGCTGGCAATGAGCATATCGTCAACATATAATAGTAAGAAGGTTTTGAATGATTTACTATCCCTTTGAAAATATACACAGCTGTCATAAACACTCCTTTCAAAGTGTATGGTTGTCATGAATTCATCAAAGCGTTTGTACCATTGTCTTGGGCTTTGCTTTAGGCCATAGAGAGATTTCTTGAGCAAACACACCATGTTTCTTGTCTTATGGTCAATGAAGCCCTCAGGTTGATCCATGTAGATAGTCTCTTCTAGTTCACCATGAAGGAAGGCAGTGGTGACATCAAGTTGTTCAAGCTCCAAGTTCAGGTGTGCTGTCAGGGCCAACATCAGCCTTATTGAGGTATGTTTTACCACTGGGGAATAGATCTCATGATAATCTATTCCTTCAATTTGTGTAAAACCCTTTGCCACCAAACGTGCCTTGAATCTTACCTTCCTATATTCTTGACTTGTCTCCTTCACTTTGAAGATCCATTTACATTTTATTACCCTGTGGTCCTTTGGTCTATCCACCAATTTCCAAGTATCATTCTTGTTTAGAGCACTGATCTCTTCTATCATCGCTTGTGTCCACTCTCTGCATTGGTTAGATGAAACAGCCTCATGATATGATACTGGTTCATTGAGCTCCACTTGCTCTGCTATATTAAGTGCATAATAGGCTAGATCAGCATGTCCAAATTTCTTTGGTGGATTTATCTGTCTCCTTTCTCTGTCCCTGGCCAGCATATAAGTATTTTCCCTTCTTTCTAGCTACTGCTCTGCTATCTTGTCTTGAGTCTCTTGTTCCAAATTGATGTTTTCGACTTCCTTTTGTATTTGCACTTTTGAGTCTTGCTCCACCTCAACTTCAAATTCTGGTATCTCTGGAGTAATTTTATCTGAGGTTACTATGGGTTGATTGAAGCCCATTGTTCCTTCATCAAACACTACATCTCTGCTATGGAAACATCTAGGTCCCTTTGATTCTAGATTCCATACCTTGTAGCCCTTAACACCTTCAGGATATCCCACAAATACACATCTCAATGCCCTTGGTTTCAGCTTGTCTTGCTTGAAATGAGCATAAACAAGGCATCCAAATACCTTTAAACCTGAATAGTCAGCAGGGGAACCGTTCCACACTTCCATTGGAGTTTTGAACTTTAGTGCACTATTAGGACATCTGTTGATTAGATAGCATGCTGTATTAACAGCTTCTCCCCAAAATGTCTTTGGCATATTTGCATTTAACAACATGCATCTAACTCTCTCCAACAATGTCCTATTCATGCGCTCAGCCACTCCATTTTGCTGTGGAGTTCCTGGATTTGTTTTGTGCCTTGTGATACCTTTCTGTTTGCACATGTTATTGAATTTCTCAGAGAAATACTCTAGCCCATTGTCTGTCCTTAAGTATTTTAGCTTTCTTTCCAGCTTGTTTTCCATTAGTGTCAGCCACTCCTTGAACCTCTCATAGGCTTCATCTTTGCTTTTAAGCACAAAGACCCAAAGTCTCCTGGAGTAGTCATCCATAACAGACATGAAATATCTTCCTCCTCCATGGGTTGAGGTCTTCGAAGGCCCCCATAAATCAGAATGGACATACTCAAAAATTTTGGTAGTAGTATGTGCTCCTCTTTCAAAATGTACTCTTCTGGATTTTCCCAACATACAATATTGACAAGTATCTAGGTTTTGGATATGATCACCACACAGTAGATTCTGCTTTGACAATTCCAGTAAGCCCTTTTCACTAACATGACCAAGCCTTGAATGCCATAGCTTGGTGACTTCTGCTGAGTTCAAAGCAACTGAGGTATCTCCCAAAATAGTGTTTCCAAGTAGAATGTAAAGTGAATTCCTTTTTACAGCCTTCATAACTACCAAAGATCCTTTTGACACTCTCAAGTTTCCATTTTCAGATTTGAATGCATAACCCTTTGAATCCAGAGTTCCCAAGGAGATAAGATTTCTTTTCAATTCAGGGACATATCTAACCTGATGTAGAATCCTGTCAATGCCATCATGCATCCTTAGTCTTATAGAGCCTATTCCCTTAACTTTACATGACTTGTCATTACCCATAATAACCAGTCCTTGGTCTTTTTCTTGAAGATTTTCAAACCAGGATTTTTTTGGAGACATATGGAATGAGCATCCAGAATCAAGTATCCATTCATTTAAAGAGCCCTGGTTTGAGATGGTTAGTGCTTTTGCCGATTCATAGCCATCTGATACAAGAGAGGCCTCTGCATTTTCCTTATTCTTCTCTGGTATATACCTCTTCCTTTCAGGGCAATCTCTCTTGAAGTGCCCTTCCTTGTGACAGATGAAACACCTCAGTTTCATGGGTGGTCTTGTCTTGCTTTTAGATTTAGATCTGTTTCTGTTTCCTCTTTGAAATCTGTTTTCTGTTCTACCTCTTGTCATAAGGCTTTCACCTTGTGGCTGGGAATTTGATTGTATCTTTCTTTGCAACTCTTTAGCCTTTATGGCAGACTGGACTTCATCCAAAGTTATTTTTTGATCTCTGCCATAAAGTAATGCATCCCGAAAGTTCTCAAAAGATGGAGGTAGAGAATTCAATAATATTAAAGACTTGTCTTCATCTTCCAACTTGATCTCAATGTTCTCAAGGTCATCCAGGATCTTGATGAATTCATCAATTTGCTCTGAAGTTCCCTTATTATCAGAAATCTTGAATGAGTACAGCCTTTGTTTCATATACAATCGGTTTGCCAAAGATTTTGTCATGTACAGATTCTCCAACTTGGACCAGATACAACAGCTGAGGTTTCCTTTGAGATTTCTCTGAGTGGCTTATCTCCTAAACAAAGAATGATTGCACTCTGAGCCTTCAACATGATCTGAACTTTGTCCTTCTCATCCCGTGTCAAAGTTTCTTCACCTTCCAGAGCTCCAAGAAGTCCTTGTTGAATCAAGATAGCACGCATCTTGATTCTCCATAACCCGAAATCATTATTGCCTGTGAACTTTTCAATATCAAACTTCATGTTTCCCATCTGAGTTTGATTTTCACCTTTCTCGTTTCCCACGGACGACGCCAGTTGTTAAGAAAATCTCCTCAAATAGAACTCAGATTGATACAACACCAAGATCACCAATAGGGGCAAGGGATTTCTTTGGTGTCAGCAAGAACAATAGCAGGACAATATTGAACAATTAATCTGCTAAGTATCAAAGCACACCACTAATATACCACTATCACTCGAGACAATAAGATTACGTGGTTCGACCTTTAATTGATCTACTCCCACGGGAAAAATAGTCACCCTTCATTATCAGACACCAAGAATGATTTATAGATTACAACCAAGAATAAACCAACAAATAATTACAAGATTCGGCTTGAGCTTTCTGATCCTCAAGCTATCAAGATAGCAATCCTTGATCTCCTTGTTTTTCGGCTGCTTTTTAATTCTCTCTAATCTATATATTAAGATCTCTAAGCGAATGTCTCTCTTGTCTCTTCTCCTTGAGCTGTCCAACGCATATATATACTTTTCCCATCAAAGCCGATTAATAGACTCCAACTATTACACTAACTTCTCTTGATGGATCTCAAAGCCTTGTGTTAAAGTTTTAGTCTAAGGCCCAAGTAAGGTTTATGGCCCAAGCTTGTAAGACACATCCACTTACAGAAACGGTCCCATAAAATCAATACCCCACACATTGAATAATTCAACTTCTAAAATATTTGTAAGGGGTAATTCATGACGCCTAGATATATTTCCCATCCTTTGACATCTATCACATGATTTTACCAAGGTATAACTGTCTTTAAATAAAGTTGGCCAATAAAAACCAGATTGAAGTACCTTGGCGGCTGTCCGTGTGGCTCCAAAGTGACCACATACGGTGCAGAATGACATTGTTCCAGAATTTCTTTGGATTCAGCTTCATTTACACATCTCCTTATCACTTGGTCCGAACACTTCTTATAGACAAACGGATCATCCCACAAATAAAATTTGACATCATGGAAAAATTTCTTCCTTTGGTGATGATTAAGATCTGGAGGCAAAACACCACAAGAAAGAAAATTAGCAAAGTCAGCAAACCAAGGAAGTTTGGAATTTACCTCAAAAAGATGCTCATCAGGAAATTTCTCCTTGATGCGTTCATGTTCAACTTTTCCTTCCAACTCCAAGCGAGACAGATGATCCGCTACTAAATTTTCACTCCCTTTCTTGTCTATAATTTCGAAATCAAACTCTTGTAGTAAGAGTATCCACCGAATCAATCTCGGCTTGGCATCCTTCTTGGCAAAGAGATATCGAATAGCTGCATGGTCAGTGTAAACAATTACTCTAGAGCCAATGTGTGAGACCTCGATTCTAATCATCTAATCTCAGAATAAACAATAATTACGCATACAAGATCTAAGATTAAAAGCAAAGTTTTTTTTTTTTTTTTTTTTACACAGGGTGACGCGCGGGCGCGCCACCCGAGGCGTGGGCGCGCATACAGCCCTGCCCGGGCCTCTGGGAAAGGGAGCAGAATGCGCGGGCGCTCCTCACCAGGCGCGGGCGCGCATGGCCTGCTGTTTTAGCTCAAAATAAGGCTCCAAAAGTGCAATCCAACACCCGGAAAGGCTCCGACATGATCCAACTAACACTTTTCCAACAACGAAGTATTCAATTACAAGAAAGAGTAGAACATGCATCAATTCTAAGTTCCAAAATCCAAAATACAAATCGAGTTCGAATACAATCTAAGTTCGATTTCAAATTCGACTTCTACAATAACAAGGCCTCACTCTATCAACTCGACCACCTAGCCATGCGATCTCTGACTCGGTCCTGCCCCACCTGTTGCCAAGCACACATACAAAGACAAGACAACAGCCGGATAATCCGGTGAGAATAATATTCCCAGTAAAAGAGACAAACATGCAATATCATAAAAACATCTCAAACGAAATGCATCATCTTCTACATATTCAAATAACAACCATGCAATTCCACAAGCATGTCTAAAACTCAATTCATATGCATAAATGCAATGCATGTCTTTAAATCTGAGATTATCAAGTCGGATAATCAAAACATTTCAGCTTTTGCTTTTGGGATCCCGAGGACGAGATCACGTAAACAACTCACCGACTCTCCCGATCGAGGTGGTGCTACGTATCTCCATCCTCTAGACTTTGGTGCAACTATAAGGAGTATGCTAGCACTAGGTGAAACAGCTACATCCAGGCCACTCACAATATAATTCCCAAAACGTCTATCATCAAAAGGGCCGTCCTGCCCGCTATTCAAATCAGGGTTCATATGCTCAATATGAATGCAATGCAACATAACTCAAATAATCAATTAACATGCAAGTATGTGATTTTTCCGGAACACTCGAATCAAGTCGGATTCGAGTCATTCGTTCCATTCCATTCCAAGTCATCTTATACCTCTTTTCAACAACGTCGATGCTCCAAACCTGGAAACAACATCGATACAAGAATTCCAAATCAAAATTCCATTCCAAATCAAGTTCAACGATAAAGATAATTCAATTCAACTTTCGAGGATGGATCAACTCGATACCAAACCTCGATCAACTCTTCAACGATTCGAAAGTTGCCAATTCGGAACTCCACGATCTTCAACTAATCTGCGGAGATAAAATCAATCCAATATCAATCCATTCAAAACGAGCAACTCCCAAAAACTCAAACGAATCTCCAATTTCCAAAATCTCAAACCGGCGGCATAACGGCTATAAATTCAACTAACCGAAAATGCAAACAACATAATATCACTCTAAGCAACTCATATCAATCAACATTCAACCAAAACAATCCAATTCCAACAAATCACAAAACTCACTTTTTCGAAAATCCCTTCAAAAATTCATAACAAATCCGAACGTCGCTCTAATTCAAAACTGACAGATAATAAACGATCAGAACTCCGCCAGGAACAACATACTAGAATCTAAATCGATTCTAACCACCTCCGAAAAACAAAACATATCCGATCGGAGAAATACTTACGGTATAACGAAGCTCTCTCATCCGTGATCGCTAATCTGCCTTCAGAAATAATTTCTAACGGACGGATCGAGCTCGGGAGGAAATCCAAAAGCTTGAAACTCACATTGAGTTCTTCAATAGGGGAGAGAAACGTTTGGGAGGGATGAAGGGAGAATGGGAGACTTAGTCAAAGTCTAGATATTATAACAATTCCATTTTTTGCCTTTTAGTCCCTGAAAATTCCGAAATTTGCAAAGTAGTCCCTGATCAAATACAAGTCGTTTCTTGAACTCTGGAATCTCCGATTATCTCAAATAAACTCATTTAAGATAAAAACGGGGCGTTACAATTCTCCCCCTCTAAGAAAAGATTTCGTCCTCGAAATCAAACACGGTTCTAACACGAACTGTATCTCTCAACTTATTCCTTCAAGTTTGTCAATCAAAAGTCGACTCCTTCTCTATAGAAAATCCTCCTAAGCTCAGTCACAATCGAATCATCTTTGGTTTCAACTCAAGGCATAACATCCAAAGTTCGACTCGTCTAATCTGGCTGTCCGTCGTTCTGAGGATATCGAACTGAAAAAGTTGAAATCAGGCAACAAAATCTCATCAAAGTCCTTGCCGAAAGAATGAGCGCATCAAGGATCTCTGTCTAAACTAACCGACTTCGGCCAAACATGACATCTGACGACCTCTGACAAGATCTCAATCCTCTAATCTTGAATGAAAGTCATTCTGTACGGAAAATGGTAGCAGATTCCAACAATCGGTCAATCAAATCAGACAGTAGATAAAATAAGAACAGCTCAAAACATCGGTTGCTGCATACAATTCCTCAGATAAAATTCGCAGTAAGAAATCTCATACAATCTAATCCTCTTCTCTGCTTTCAAATCAGTTCCGTCTGCTAAAATAATTACTCCAACTCTTAAGATTAGAACAGATCACATGAATTTCCGCATAAGACAAATAGAAGAACAGGTCTTCAAATCAATAAGATCGCTGCGAGCTCGAAGTCCAGATTCAGACATTGAGTCTCGAGTGTCTTCAGCTGTCTCGATGCATCAAGCTAATAAGTGATTCTTCTGAACAAGAATACATCCCGTAAATTTCGATAAGAAGAGATCGCTGATCGACAGAAATTCCATCATCAAATCATACAATCGAAGAAGACCATTCAATCCAAAAGAATTCAGACATCGAAGAATAACGTACAACTGCTTGGTACCACAATCTGCTATCCAATTCTCAAAAGCTCCGAAAGTTCAGTATAATTCTCATTCCACAAAGATAAGAAATCAACGATAAGAATTCATAACCTCTACTAATTCTTCTGAAAGATCCGGTTAATAGAACAACACTACTGGAGTATTCATCAATTCGAAAATTCAACAATTTAATAGAGGCACGTTAAACATAAACAGATTCTTCAATAAGAAGGCAAGAGACTCGCCAGAATCTAACATTCCAATAAGAATAGGGAACTCAATATCGAACGTTACCTGATCTGTCATTATCGGGTGCAGCCTGAGTCTGCTGATCCTCAGACAAAGCAAAGACTCGTGCCTGCTGTCTGGGAGGCTGGCTTCCATACTGATTACCTTCCTGCCTATTCTGCTGCTGAGGTTGGAAAGAGTGAACAGAAGGTGCTTGCTGCTGAGGCTGAGCTGTCTGTCTCAAGAAATTTCCACTCTGTGCTTGCTCAGGGACACGCTGAGGACACGTTCTTGCAAAGTGCCCCGCCTGGTTACAAATATGACAGCTTCCAAAAATACCTCTACACTGATCACTGGAGTGACGACCTCCGCAATTTGCACAAGACATGCCTGACTGTCCCGAACTCTGTCCCGATCCATACTGTCTCGAACCACTAGAGCTCGAAGAACTGGTTCCGTGCTTCTTAAACTGCTTCCCTCTCGGATGATAGTATTCCTTCCTATTAGCTCCACTGCTACCACCTTCAAAACTCGATGGTTGATTCTGAAATTGAAAAGGTTGTGCCTGAAACTGTTCTTGCTACTGCTGCGGCACAAACTGACCTCCTCTCTGTCTCCATAAACCTGCTTCAGCACCTTTTGCGTGATTCATGGCATCCGCAAAATTGTTAGGCCTATTGGTGTTTACCAACGTGAAGACGTCGGGGTTCAAACCATTAATGAACTGTTCGGCTTTAGCTTCCTCATCGCTGGCAATCAGCGGTGCAAAACGTAACAGACTATCAAACTTGGCTACATACTCTTCAATATTCAAATTCCCCTGCTTCAGATTTGCAAACTCGGCTCCCTTGTCCTTTCGGTACGACACGGGAAAAAACCGCTTATAGAACTCAGACTTGAAAAGAGCCCAAGTAATTTCCATACCTCTACTCTCCATTGCTTTCTTCATCATAATCCACCAGTTCTTAGCAACACCACGAAGCTGATGAATGACTAACCTGGTTCGGCGGTCATTTGAGTAATCGATAGAATCAAACAGCTGATCGATATCATCCAACCAACTCTCACAATCAACTGGATTTTCAGTGCCCATCAACAACGGCGGATTAAAAGACTGAAACCTCTTCAGCAGGGTTTCCATAGGTGTCGCTGTAGCATCCATCTCAACAGTTTCAGTACTAGCTTGCTCAGTAGCAGGAATAACTGGTGGTGGGTTCCTGTTAATAACTCGTCGAGGACCCATCTGATTATCAAGGTTAGGACACAAGATAACTCAATCGCTGCAATCGGTGCCCTTGCAACCTCTCAGAATTCCGGATACAGGTGAATTACAGTTCATATCTCAAATAATTCATGCTTTAAAATTCAATCACGTAATCATGTAACTCAGATAATTCTCAACAAATAAAATATGCTCGCATGGTATTTAAATAAATCGATTTAAATAACTCAATCACATGCGAGAATTCAATTCATGCGGACTCGATCTACCCCGCTCACTTCTAAATTCAGTCCAAAGAATCTTATCGCTCTGATACCACTTAATGTGAGACCTCGATTCTAATCATCTAATCTCAGAATAAACAATAATTACGCATACAAGATCTAAGATTAAAAGCAAAGTTTTTTTTTTTTTTTTTACACAGGGTGACGCGCGGGCGCGCCACCCGAGGCGTGGGCGCGCATACAGCCCTGCCCAGGCCTCTGGGAAAGGGAGCAGAATGCGCGGGCGCTCCTCACCAGGCGCGGGCGCGCATGGCCTGCTGTTTTAGCTCAAAATAAGGCTCCAAAAGTGCAATCCAACACCCGGAAAGGCTCCGACATGATCCAACTAACACTTTTCCAACAACGAAGTATTCAATTACAAGAAAGAGTAGAACATGCATCAATTCTAAGTTCCAAAATCCAAAATACAAATCGAGTTCGAATACAATCTAAGTTCGATTTCAAATTCGACTTCTACAATAACAAGGCCTCACTCTATCAACTCGACCACCTAGCCATGCGATCTCTGACTCGGTCCTGCCCCACCTGTTGCCAAGCACACATACAAAGACAAGACAACAGCCGGATAATCCGGTGAGAATAATATTCCCAGTAAAAGAGACAAACATGTAATATCATAAAAACATCTCAAACGAAATGCATCATCTTCTACATATTCAAATAACAACCATGCAATTCCACAAGCATGTCTAAAACTCAATTCATATGCATAAATGCATTGCATGTCTTTAAATCTGAGATTATCAAGTCGGATAATCAAAACATTTCAGCTTTTGCTTTTGGGATCCCGAGGACGAGATCACGTAAACAACTCACCGACTCTCCCGATCGAGGTGGTGCTACGTATCTCCATCCTCTAGACTTTGGTGCAACTATAAGGAGTATGCTAGCACTAGGTGAAACAGCTACATCCAGGCCACTCACAATATAATTCCCAAAACGTCTATCATCAAAAGGGCCGTCCTGCCCGCTATTCAAATCAGGGTTCATATGCTCAATATGAATGCAATGCAACATAACTCAAATAATCAATTAACATGCAAGTATGTGATTTTTCCGGAACACTCGAATCAAGTCGGATTCGAGTCATTCGTTCCATTCCATTCCAAGTCATCTTATACCTCTTTTCAACAACGTCGATGCTCCAAACCTGGAAACAACATCGATACAAGAATTCCAAATCAAAATTCCATTCCAAATCAAGTTCAACGATAAAGATAATTCAATTCAACTTTCGAGGATGGATCAACTCGATACCAAACCTCGATCAACTCTTCAACGATTCGAAAGTTGCCAATTCGGAACTCCACGATCTTCAACTAATCTGCGGAGATAAAATCAATCCAATATCAATCCATTCAAAACGAGCAACTCCCAAAAACTCAAACGAATCTCCAATTTCCAAAATCTCAAACCGGCGGCATAACGACTATAAATTCAACTAACCGAAAATGCAAACAACATAATATCACTCTAAGCAACTCATATCAATCAACATTCAACCAAAACAATCCAATTCCAACAAATCACAAAACTCACTTTTTCGAAAATCCCTTCAAAAATTCATAACAAATCCGAACGTCGCTCTAATTCAAAACTGACAGATAATAAACGATCAGAACTCCGCCAGGAACAACATACTAGAATCTAAATCGATTCTAACCACCTCCGAAAAACAAAACATATCCGATCGGAGAAATACTTACGGTATAACGAAGCTCTCTCATCCGTGATCGCTAATCTGCCTTCAGAAATAATTTCTAACGGACGGATCGAGCTCGGGAGGAAATCCAAAAGCTTGAAACTCACATTGAGTTCTTCAATGGGGGAGAGAAATGTTTGGGAGGGATGAAGGGAGAATGGGAGACTTAGTCAAAGTCTAGATATTATAACAATTCCATTTTTTGCGTTTTAGTCCCTGAAAATTCCGAAATTTGCAAAGTAGTCCCTGATCAAATACAAGTCGTCTCTTGAACTCTGGAATCTCCGATTATCTCAAATAAACTCATTTAAGATAAAAAACGGGGCGTTACACAATGAGATATGACCTGAATTTGTCGAAGGAGAACACCACAGCCAGCATCTCTTTTTCAGTAGTAGTGTAATTCTGTTGTGCTCCATCAAGAGTGTGGCTGGCATAGTAAATTGCCCGAAACATCTTGTCCTTTCTTTGCCCCAAAACTGCTCCTACAGCATAATCGCTGGCATCACACATTACTTCAAACGGCTCCTTCCAGTCAGGCACAATCATAATAGGCGCAGAAATTAATGCCTCCTTGATCTTTGTGAATGCCTGCAAACACGCATCATCAAAAATAAAAGATGTATCTTTTTCTAATAAATTACACAAAGGCTTAGTAATTTTAGAAAAATCTCTAATAAAGCGACGATAAAACCCGGCGTGTCCCAAGAAACTTCTAATGGCTTTCACATTATTTGGCGGTGGAAGCTTTTCAATCGCAACCACTTTTGCTCGATCCACCTCAAGCCCATTAGATGACACTTTATGCCCAAGTACGATGCCTTCTTGCACCATGAAGTGGCATTTTTCCCAGTTAAGTACTAGATTTTTCTCTTGACAACGCTGCAAAACAAGGGTCAGATTGTGCAAACAATGATCAAACGAAGACCCAAACACAGATCATCCATAAAAATTTCCATGACTTCTTCCACCATGTCAGAAAAAATTGCCATCATGCACTGCTGAAAAGTAGCCGGTGCATTACACAAACCAAATGGCATTCTCCTAAAAGCATAAGTACCATATGGACATGTGAAAGTTGTTTTCTCTTGATCTTCTGGCGCTATGGCAATTTGATTGTATCCAGAATAACCATCTAGAAAACAGTAATGTTTATAACCTGCCAACCTGTCAAGCATCTGATCAATAAAAGGAAGAGGAAATGATCTTTTCTAGTAGCCTTATTCAACCTTCTATAATCAATGCAAACTCTCCAACCAGTAACAGTACGAGTCGAGATCAACTCGTTGTTCTCATTTTTTACCACAGTCATACCTCCTTTTTTCGGCACAACCTGTACTGGTGACACCCAAGAACTGTCAGATATAGCATAAATTATACCAGCATTCAATAATTTCAACACCTCAGCTTTCACCACTTCTTTCATCGCAGGATTTAACCTCCTTTGATGATCAACATACGGACTATACGACTCCTCCATTAAAATCTTATGCATGCAAATATTGGGACTTATTCCCTTGATATCAGAAATAGACCAACCCAAAGCAGATTTAAATTTTCTCAAAACTCTTAATAATTTTTCCTTTTCATCATGAGTAAGAGAAGATGAAATAATTACCGGGTTAGTCGAATTTTCTCCCAAAAATGCATAACATAAATGACCAGGCAGTTCTTTTAATTCAGGAGTAGAAGAAACTGGTACCTCTTTTTTGACTTTTTCAGAAAATGCTTTAATTTTGTCTTGGCCATCCTTTTCCTTTGGCAAACTTTCAAGAGCAAGAATTTGCTCTCTAAGTTCCCAATCATCCCCCTCAAATTGGGTTATAGAATTAATTAAGCACCTAGCCAATGCGTCCTCTAACTCCATTCCTGCACAAAAATTATTCTCATAAGAATTAGATAAATCAATGCGATTACAAGAATGTACCTCATCTTGGTATTTCATGGTTTTATAGATATTGAAGGTGACAACATCACCACCAACTCGTAGAGTTAGTTCACCCTCTTGCACATCAATTAACGCTCTGCCAGTCGCCAAGAATGGTCTCCCCAAAATTGGAGGGACATCTTGATCTTCTTCCATGTCAAGCACTACAAAGTCAGCAGAAAAAATAAACTTATCTACTTTTACCAGAACGTCTTCCACAACTCCTCGAGGATATGTCAGAGAACGGTCAGCCAACTGCAGAGTAATCGTGGTTGGTTTCACCTCGCCAAGCTCCAACGACCTGAAAATAGACAAAGGCATTAAATTAATACTTGCACCTAAATCACATAATGCCCTATTAGCAGTCGCACCACCAATAATACAAGGAATAGTAAAACTCCCTGGATCTTTCAATTTCTGTGGCAGTTTCTTTTGTAGGATGGCGCTGCACTCCTCTGTCAACTTCACTGTTTCAAACTCTTCAAGCTTTCTCTTCCGCGCCATCACATCTTTCATGAATTTTGCATAATGCGGCATCTGTTCCAAAGCATCAGCGAAAGGAATATTTATATGAATTTTCTTGAATATGTCAAGAAACTTAGAAAACTTCTCATCCAATGCTTCCTTCTTGAACCGCTGAGGATATGGCAGAACAGCTTTTGGCACAGGCGGTTTCTCAGGCACAACTGCAGACTTGCTAGACTTTTTGCTATCAGAATTTTTGGACTCCACCACAATCTCTTCAACTTCCTCATCATCCATTGCCTTTGGGTTATCAGTCCCAAGTTCTTTACCACTTCTAAGAGTAACAGCTTTGCATTGCTCCCTAGGATTAACCTCAGTATTGCTAGGAAACACACCTCTCTGCTGATTATTCAATGCATTCGCCAGTTGACCAATTTGTGTTTCAAGATTTTTTATAGATGCGCTCACATTGGTCAAGTGTGTCTCCATACAATCCAGCTTATTCTCATTCCTCTTAAATCTTGTGGAAGATTCTGAAATAAAATTACTCACTACATCTTCCAACGATGCCTTACCCTCACCATTCTGAGTATTGAACCCCGGTGGAGGATTCAACACATTCTTATTATTTGCATATGAAAAATTCTCATGATTACGCAAACTAGGATGATACTGATTGGGTACAGGATTACCTCGATAATTGTTGTAATTCTTGTTGTTCACATATTGGGCTTGCTCCATTCTCTCAAATCCATCAGCAGAATTTACTGCAGTAGCCAGTGAAGCTGTCTCAGTAGAACTTTGATTCCCTTTTGTCAGTGCAGCCAACTGTGTAAAAATAGTAGCCATCTGAGCAGTCAAAGCAGTGAATGCATCAACCTCATGAATTCCAGCAGGCTTCCTTATTGCAGATCTCTCACTCGGCCACTGATAACTGTTAACAGTCATTTGCTCAAGCATATCATAAGCTTGCTCAGGAAATTTAGAAAAAATTGAACCTCCAGCTGCAGCATCCACAGAAATACGAGTTGGCCCATTCAAACCATTGTAGAATAATTCGATCTGTTCCCAATCCGAAAAATTATGTGTAGTAACCCAGATTCTATTTTAAGATAATAATATGTTAAACATGATTAAGGGTTAGTAATTAACTGATTCCGGAGTTTAATTTGGGCTTTTGATTTTGGGCCGGATCGGAAGCTCCGAACTCAGATCGGATGCTCCGATCCTAGCCACTTCGGAACCTCATCGAAAGCACAGAGATCAGAAGCTCCGATCCTGGAACGGACGTTCCGATCTCCAGCTGCCAGCAATTTTCGATGACTCAGCCGCGAGTTTTGACAAGTGTTGAACGTAGAGCAGATCGGAAGCTTCGATCGCCCGATCGGAAGTTCCGATCCCGACGTCACACATGCATGCAGTAAGCTGGATCGGAAGCTCCGATCCTGAAATCGGAAGTTCCGATCCTGGCCGGGAATTTTGCCTATAAATAGGGCTCGTTCGATTTCATTTTGAAATACGAATTCCCGAGTTTCTTTCTTCAGTCTTATAGTATGAGTTATACACTTGAGGGCCCCATCGGTTATAATAGAGGTTCTGAAATAACCAAGGTGTGGTTATAGTCATCCGGGACTAGCGACTTCAAAGGGCTAACTACGGACAAAGGTATGGTTCGGGAATCTATTTAAGTTTTGGGAGTACTTATTAGCTTAGTTAAGGCTTATAGAATTTATGTAGTGATACGGTGAACTTTTGAATATAGGCTTGGAACCTAGGATCTTACTATACTTGAACTAGCCTAGAGGTACGTACACATTGACTGAGATTTCCAGCGAGTATACATGTTTATATGTTGCATTTATTTGGCATTATTATATGGCATGATATATGATTTACCGCTTTCTATATTCATATGTCATGTGCATATACACGTTGAGCCTATACCTTGTTATACCTGACTATAGAGCCGCTCAGCTCTATACTCGATAGTCTGTCACTGAGAGTACCGCGACGGCGGGGGCATTTATGTCTGTCTACTCTGGTGTACTAGACGAGTGTGGTTGCACCCAAAGATTGATCCGTGCGGTGGCAGCACTCATGTGGCGCTGGTTCTGAGCATGACTTTTCAGATAACCCTGTACCAGTCATCATGTTGCATGCATTATATACATATGTTTACTCATGTCTATGTACTGGGCATTAGCGCTCACGTCCTAGTTGTTATCTTGGAAACCCTATTCCATGGGGCAGGTCGCAGGATGGACGGAGCTGGTAGTTCAAGGCAGGACTAGAGAGTAGGAGCCTTGCGGATTTTATTATACAGCAGGATTCGATATAGCTGTATAATGTTTACTGTTTAAGGTTTCGATTTGGTTGTATCACTACAGATTTAAGCCTGGATTATGTTACTAAGCTGATATGTAATTTATGGATTATGTTTCCGCACGTTTTTACTCTGTTAAGTATTTTTCTGTATTAAGTTTAATGCATGCTATTAGTTGCTAGTTAGTAGGTGATTTCATGCAGGGTCACTACATTTTTGGTATCAGAGCATGCTTAGATTTTGAGATTAGTACTTGGGATTTAGTTTAGTCTTGAGTAATTCTTGCGCATTGGGATTTTAATGTGCAATTCTTTTCAGGATATGACTGATGAGAGTCAGGGTAGTGTTGGCCAGGGAGGTGGTCATCATCATCGTCACCGCCATCATGATGATCAACATCGTCATCATGAGGGTAGACGTCGCTACTCTATCAATAAGTTCATGCAAGTAGGACCGAAACCTTTGGTGGGAGGCGAGAATCCTGAACAGGCGAGGAGTTGGATGTCTAAACTTGAGAGTACTTTTCGTGCTTTCGATTGTACTGAGGATCAGAAATTAGAAGTTCTAGAATTTGTTCTAGAGGATCGAGCACGTTTTTGGTGGGATTCCAAAGCTGCTCAGGCACGTACTGAGAGAGGACAGATGACTTGGGGGGATTTCTGTCGGGAGTTCCAGAAACTGTATTTTCCTCCGGCTGTTTGCCAAGCACGATCTATGGAGTTGCTTACTCTAAGGCAAGGATCAATGACTATTGATCAATATCAGCAACGATTTCTTGATCTGCTACCTTTCAGTCCTCATATCAATGAGAGTGATGCATCGAAGTATGATATCTTTCTACAAGGTTTGAACCAAGATATCTACTCTCAGGTTGTCGTCTGTGATGACCCGATATCTTTTGAGACTTTGGTGAACCGTTGCCGTCTTGTGGAGACTAGCAACAGGCGGGCACAGTTGATGATGCCAGCACAACCTAGTGGATCTTTTGAGCCTCGAGCTCAATCTGTTGTGCAATCTGGACCTACGTCTTCTTCTACTCCTACTACTTCATTTGGATCTCGTGGTTCACGAGGTATGTTCCGTTTTGGGAAGAAGAGGGAGGAGTTTTGTAGTCATTTTGGAGGGAAGCATCCTGAAGCTTCATGTCGGAGAGCTACTGGTGCTTGTTATATTTGCGGTCAGCAGGGACATTTGCGGAGAGATTGTCCTCAGCGCATGGGTTCTGCTAGTGGATCGGGATCACAGGTTGGATCTCAGGCTTCTATTGTTCCACGTCAGCAGCCAGCACCACAGAGTTCTTCTGGTTATCGTCCCCAAACTCAAGGGCAGGTGTTTGCTCTATCTCAGGAGCAGGCTACAGAGGGAAGCGATCGCATGTTGGCAGGTACCTTTTTGTTATGTGGTATTCCTGCACTTGTATTAATTGATACTGGAGCATCGCATTCCTTTATTTCTAGTCGCTTTGTTAAGAGACATAGATTACCTTATGTATCATTAGATATGGATTTAGTTGTATCTACTCCGTTGGAGCAAGAGATAGTAACTAAGCGTCTAGTGATGGGTTGCCTTCTGGAGTTTGAGGGTAATGTGTTAGCAGCTAATTTGATGATATTAGCGATGGCAGATTTTGATTGTATCTTGGGAATAGATATGCTGACTTTGTATCATGCTACTGTGGATTGTTATCAGCGTCTGGTACAGTTTCATCCGGTTGTGGGTGATAGCTGGTATTTTTATGGTGAGGGTACGCGACCTCCGATGCCACTTGTTTCGGCTCTGAAGGCATGTCATGTCTTGGAGTCAGGTGGGGAGGGCTACCTCATCTATGCAGTTGATATGTACATGAGTAGTACGGGTATTGATCAGTTACCGATTGTCAGCGAGTTTTCTGATGTATTCCCTGATGAGATTCCTGGTTTTCCTCCGGTGCGAGAGGTTGAATTTGGTATTGATTTAGTACCAAAAACTACGCCTATATCCCGAGAACCTTATCGTCTGGCACCTTCAGAGATGAGGGAATTGAAACATCAGTTATAGGATCTGCTTGATAAGAGATATATTCGTCCGAGTGTTTCTCCATGGGGAGCACCTGTTTTGTTTGTCAAGAAGAAGGATGGATCGATGTGATTATGTATTGATTACAGGCAGTTGAATCGTGTCACCATCAAAAATAAGTATCCTTTGCCGCAGATTGATGATCTATTTGATCAACTACAGGGTACTTCTATTTACTCGAAGATAGATTTGAGATCTGGTTACCATCAGATGCGGGTACGAAACTCAGATATATTTACGACTGCTTTCAGGACCAGATATGGGCATTATGAATTTCTGGTGATGCCATTCGGTTTGACGAATGCACCGGCAGTCTTTATGAATCTGATGAATAAGATATTTCGAGAATATCTGGATAGATTTGTCATCGTCTTTATTGATGATATTCTTGTCTATTCTCATGACAAAGATGAGCATGCACAACATCTAAGGATTGTTTTACAGACGTTACGAGATAAGCAACTGTATGCAAAATTGAGCAAGTGTGAATTCTGGCTTGATCGGGTAGTGTTTCTCGGTCATATAATTTCTAGTGAAGGAATATCTGTTGATCCAAGTAAGATAGAGGCAGTGTTGAACTGGTCTCGACCGACGACGGTTGCTGAGATTCGTAGTTTCTTGGGTCTAGCGGGATATTACCGTCGGTTCATCGAGAATTTTGCACAGTTGGCCAGACCTTTGACACAGCTTACACGGAAAGATGTTGCCTTCATATGATCCTCGGATTGTGAGGAGTCATTTCACGAGCTGCGTAGACGTCTTACTACTGCACCTGTGCTAGCTCTACCTTCTGGATCAGGAGGTTATGTTGTCTATACTGATGCCTCTGGTCAGGGGTTAGGATGTGTTCTGACACAGCATGGACATGTTATTGCCTATGCTTCTCGACAGTTGAAGATGCATGAGAGTAATTATCCAGTACATGATCTCGAATTAGCCGCCATTGTATTTGCGCTCAAGATTTGGAGGCATTATCTTTATGGCGAGAAATTTGAGATATTTACGGATCATAAGAGTTTGAAGTATTTATTCACTCAGGCGGAGTTGAATATGCGACAGAGACGCTGGATGGATCTTCTGAAGGATTATGATTGTGAAATCAAATATCATCCAGGTTGTGCCAATCTTACTGCTGATGCCTTGAGTCGGCAGGTGAGACTTTCTGCACTTCAGACTAGTAAAGTATCTCATATGATTCAAGAGTGCTGTTCATTGAGTTTTACGCTCAAGCACAAGAAAGGGAGAAATGAGATTCGATTGTATACTATTCTATCTGAGCCAGCATTGTATTCTCGGATCAGAGATGCTCAGATATCTGATGTTAAGATTCAGCGTTTGGCATGTCTAGACAATGGAGTTAATACATCTGGATTCCATTTTTAGGCAGATGGTTTATTGTGCTTATCTAATCGAGTGGTTGTACCTAATGATGCGGAGCTCAGGAATAATATTCTTTCTCAAGCTCATAGGAGTCGATTATCAGTTCATCCTGGTAGCATGAAAATGTATAAGGACTTGCGAACTAGATTCTGGTGGAAAGGGATGAAGAGGAGTGTGTATCAATTTGTTTCGAGATGTTTGGTTTGTCAACAGGTCAAGGTTGAACACCGACGACCAGGTGGATTACTGCAAAATCTTGAGATTCCCGAATGGAAGTGGGAGCACGTGACTATGGACTTTGTTACCCACTTACCTATGACTTCACGTCAGTGTGATGCTATCTGGGTCGTTGTTGACCGTTTGACAAAATCAGCACACTTTATTCCTTATAACCGGGAGTATTCTTATGATCGTATGACACGTTTATACATCCAGGAGATAGTGCGATTACATGGGATTCCAGTGAGCATAGTCAGTGATAGAGATCCGCGATTTACCTCACGTTTTTGGGGTAGTTTTCAGGAGGCGTTGGGTACTACTCTGAGTTTGAGTACTGCATATCATCCGAAGACTGACGGGCAGTCAGAGCGGACGATTCGTACGCTGGAGGATATGCTACGTTCTTCTGTCATGGATTTTGGCTTATCTTGGCAGGATCAGTTACCTTTGATCGAATTTACCCACAATAACAGTTATCATCGTAGTATTGATATGGCACCTTTCGAGGCATTGTACGGTCGACGGTGTCGTACTCCGTTATTTTGGAATGAAGTCGGGGAACGACAAGTCGAGGGTCCTGAATTGGTGCAGCAGATTGTAGACAAGGTCGATTTGATCAAGCATAAGATCAAAGTTGCTCAAGATAGACAAGCCAGTTATGCTAATATTCGCCGCAGGCCACTTCAGTTTGAGCCTGGTGAATATGTGTTCCTTCGAGTATCACCTTTCAGGAAGGTGATGAGATTCGGCGTGAAAGGCAAGTTGTCTTCTCGTTTCATTGGGCCTTTCCAGATACTGGAAAAGATCGGAGATGTTGCATATCGTTTGGATTTACCGCCAAATCTTTCCAGTATACATAATTTTTTCATGTGTCATTACTTCGACAGTATATAGCTGATGAATCTCATGTGATTCAGTCTACTGATATTCAGCTAGAGCCAGATCTGTCTTTTGTTGAACGACCAATCCGTATCCTAGACAGGAAGGAGAAAGTTCTTCGGAACAAGACTATACCACTTGTGATGGTACAGTGGCAGCGCCGAGGCGTTGAAGAAGCAACTTGAGAAACTGAAAGTCGTATGCAAGCGGAATATCCTGAGTTGTTTGCTTTGTAATTTTGATTTACCATGTAAGATGTAATTACAGTTATTGTAATAAAACATGGTTTGATGTTTCATATTGTTATCTTGATTTGTCTTTAGAAGTTATTTCGCGGACGAAATATCTAAAGGTGGGGAGAATGTAGTAACCCAGATTCCATTTTAAGATAATAATATGTTAAACATGATTAAGGGTTAGTAATTAACTGATTCCGGAGTTTAATTTGGGCTTTTGATTTTGGGCCGGATCGGAAGCTCCGAACTCAGATCGGAAGCTCCGATCCTAGCCACTTCGGAACCTCATCGGAAGCACAGAGATCGGAAGCTCCGATCCTGGAACGGACGTTCCGATCTCCAGCTGCCAGCAATGTTCGATGACTCAGCCGCGAGTTTTGACAAGTGTTGAACGTAGAGCAGATCGGAAGCTCCGATCACCCGATCGGAAGTTCCGATCCCGATGTGTCACACATGCACGCAGTGAGCTGGATCGGAAGCTCCGATCCTGGCCGGGAATTTTGCCTATAAATAGGGCTCGTTCGATTTCATTTTGAAATACGAATTCCCGAGTTTCTTTCTTCAGTCTTATAGTGTGAGTTATACACTTGAGGGCCCTATCGGTTATAATAGAGGTTCTGGAATAACCAAGGTGTGGTTATAGTCATCCGGGACTAGCGACTTCAAAGGGCTAACTACGGACGAAGGTATGGTCCGGCAATCTATTTAAGTTTTGGGAGTACTTATTAACTTAGTTAAGGCTTATAGAATTTATGTAGTGATACAGTGAACTTTTGAATATAGGCTTGGAACCTAGGATCTTACTATACTTGAACTAGCCTAGAGGTACGTACACATTGACTGAGATTGCCAACGAGTATACATGTTTATATGTTGCATTTATTTGGCATTATTATATGGCATGATATATGATTTACCGCTTTCTATATTCATATGTCATGTGCATATACACGTTGAGCCTATACCTTGTTATACCTGACTATAGAGCCGCTCAGCTCTATACTCGATAGTCTGTCACTGAGAGTACCGCAACGACGGGGGAATTTATGTCTGTCTACTCTGGTGTACTAGATGAGTGTGGTTGCACCCAGAGGTTGATCCGTACGGTGGCAGCACTCATGTGGCGCCGGTTCTGAGCATGACTTTTCAGATGACCCTGTACCAGTCATCATGTTGCATGCATTATATACATATGTTTACTCATGTCTATGTACTGGGCATTAGCGCTCACGTACTAGTTGTTATCTTGGACACCCTATTCCATGGGGCAGGTCGCAGGATGGGCGGAGCTGGTAGTTCAAGGCAGGACTAGAGAGCAGGAGCCTTGAGGATTTTATTATACAGCAGGATTCAATTGTTGGAAAACTGGCGTTCAGATCAATCACGATTGATACCCGGTGCAGCGGAAGTTTAAAAATTTTTATTATGGAACAATTCCATATTGTGGGTATCAACCGTTCAACGATTAAATTATAAGTGTGTGTAAAATTTAAATAACAATTATTAAATTTTACCTTCAATCTCGAATCGAGATTATTGGACTCCAACAGATTTCTCTGCTCTTGTTGTCTCTCCCTGGAACCGATGAACTCCTTCAATCAGGTCCACGAATGGAGGTTTAATCCCTCTGATAGATTGCACTAGAAAATCTATCAGAAGTTTTCTGCGAAGAGAATAACGAATTTGATTCGCTTATTCCAGACTGCAATTCAAAATCACAGACCGGAATTTCTCTGACAGAGAGAGGGAGGGGTCGGCCGAAATATTCTTGAGAGGAGGCTAGGGTTTCGAAATTTTGCTCTCAAAATTATGACCAGTTGTGTCTAATTTCTGTACTGCAATAACTTATTTATAATGCAGGCCACTAACACCTTAGGGCCCATTAGTCATAAGTTGAGGCCCGACAAGCAAAGCCCGCATGTTCAGAAATTAATATAAAATTCATCGTGACTCCGATTGATAAACCGATTTTACCAATGTGCACAGAAACCATTTCTGCACATTTTAAAGTCAAGATAAATTTTCCTGAATCCGAATTCAGTGGTTTCCAAAAATGTACATCCCTATGTCATTTTAGGAAATCCTACTCCCTTACTCTTATTTAAGAAGTTCAACTTCTTTATTCATTAAATTTAACTCTTTAAATTTAACTATCTCAACGGGGATTAAAAACTCCATTACACTGTGTGACCCTCAATGGTTCAGGGATACAGCTAGCCGTGGGCTCACAACTCCTTGTGACTCGGAACAACGATTTCCGACTTGCCCAACGAATCATGGTAAAGCGCCTAGCAACATCGCCCCATGATTCCCTAGGTATCACTGATAGTGCCTACAAGAACCAGTAGATTTTGGTTAGCGTACAGTACGGTCCCTTCATCCATATATCCCGATCGAATCAACAACCATTGGTATATCGAGAGTCGCTCAAGATTCGATAACTATGCAATACATCTTGAAGATCAAATTAGTGACATCGCATGTGCTACTAAGAAACCATTTCTTAAATCACATCAAGTACTCTGGCCAGAGATTCGTCACACTAATATCTCCTCAGATCGCATAGGATATCCACACTCGCAAGTATGTGGTGAATCCTTGACAACAATGCATCGACTCCTATATGTGTTGAAACTGTACCCAATCCCGACACCTGATGACCCCCATAGAGTCGGTAAACGAGTCAAAGCACAGTACTAGCATATAGAGTCTCCATGATGTTTCAAGTAGTAAGGACTAATGGTGTACAACCAAAACCGTGGACTTTATCCACTCGATAAGTGATAACCACTTGGAAAGTCCGGATAGGATAGTTCGATTATTCATCCTATGAATATCCATTTGCATGCTTCGAACATCTCCATGTTCCCTACCAATGAAACGTGGTACTCCGCATCGCAAAGCTAGTCTCAAACTCGAGCGATCCTTATCCTTATTATCGGACGGCTCAATCGACTAGGAACAGTTTAGAATATACAGTGACTATAAGATGTATTTCATGATAGACATCCCCATGTTCTACCACATCTTACATACACTATAGTATATTCAAGGTCTTTATCAAAACAACAATAGTATATCACAATATAACAATATGAAGAAAGATAAAGTCATTGCCATTAATAAAAGTGTAAATTACATTAAACAAAAGATCGTTTGTACAAAGAGTCATCAAAGCCCATAGCCACAAGTTGGCTCACTGGGCACCCACTCTTTCAATCTCCCACTTGCCCTATAGCCAACTAGTCATACTACGTAAACCCATTGCTTCGCGATGTTTGTCAAACAATGGTCCTGGCAAGGGCTTAGTAAGCGGATCAGCGATATTGTCTGCAGAGGCCACTCGTTCGACAGTGATGTCTCCTCTTTCCACAATCTCCCGGATTATGTGGTATTTCCTCAGTACGTGTTTGGATCTTTGATGAGACCTTGGTTCCTTTGCTTGAGCAACGGCACCCGTGTTGTCACAGTACACCGGGACTGGACCAACAAATTCAGGAATGACGCCCAACTCTTGGACGAACTTCCTCATCCAAACGGCCTCTTTAGCAGCAGCTGATGCTGCAATGTATTCAGCCTCAGTGGTGGAATCCGCTGTGGTGTCCTGCTTGGAACTCTTCCAAGAGACAGCACCGCCATTGAGCATGAACACAAATCCAGAGGTTGACTTCGAGTCATCCACGTCACTTTGGAAGCTAGAGTCGGTATAGCCTTCCAATTTCAGATCTCGTCCTCCATATACCATGAACATATTCTTAGTCCTTCGTAAGTATTTAAGAATGTCCTTCACGGCTTTCCAATGCATTTGACCAGGATTAGCCTGATATCTGCTCGTGACACTCAGAGCAAATGCTACATCCGGTCTGGTAGATATCATCCCATACATGATACTACCTATAGCTGACGCATATGGTACATGTTTCATATTCTCTATCTCTGCATCAGTCTTGGGACACATAGACTTGGATAAAGAAACTCCATGACACATGGGTAGATGTCCTCTCTTGGACCCATCCATTGAAAACCGTTTCAATATGGTGTCGATGTAGGTTGATTGAGTGAGTCCTATCATTCTCTTAGATCTATCTCTATAGATCTGTATCCCAAGAATGTAGGATGCCTCACCCAAATCTTTCATCGAGAATCTACCTGATAACCATATCTTTGTTGACTGCAACATCCCTACATCATTCCCAATGAGTAGGATGTCATCAACATAAAGTACTAAGAATGTCACAGCATCCTTAACTACTTTCTTGTACACGCACGGTTCCTCCGGGTTCTTGATGAAACCAAAATCTTTTATTGTTTCATCAAATTTCTGGTTCCAACTTCTTGATGCTTGTTTTAGACCATTTATTGATCTCTGAAGCTTGCATACCTTATGCTCGCTTCCCATGGATGTGAACCCCTCCGGCTGCTTCATATAGATTTCTTCCTTAATGTCTCCATTAAGAAAAGCAGTCTTCACATCCATTTGCCATATCTCATAGTCATACCATGCAGCTATGGCAATAAGGATTCTTATGGACTTGAACATTGCAACTGGTGAAAAGGTTTCATCATAGTCAACTCCTTGTCTTTGAGTGTAACCTTTCGCCACCAATCGCGCCTTGTAGGTCAATACCTTACCATCAGGCCCAAGCTTTCTCTTGTAGATCCATTTACACCCTATTGGAACAATTCCATCAGGAGGATCTACTAAAGACCAAACTTGGTTTGTATGCATTGAATCCAATTCAGACTGCATAGCTTCAAGCCATAAATTTGAATCCGCATCAGAAATTGCTTCCTTGAAGTTTTTTGGATCACATCCAATGTCAGGTTCATCTTGATCCCCTTCAAGAAGAAGACCATATTGAACAGGAGGTCTAGAAGTCCTCTCGGATCTTCTAGGTTCAGGCGTGTCCAGTAATGGTTCCTGAGGCGTAGGATCGTTATTTTGTATTTCGGGTTCTTCTCGAACTTCTTCGAGTTCCATCATCTCGCCTTTCTTATCCAATAAGAACTCTATCTCCAAGAAGGTGGCATTCCTAGAAACAAACACCTTTGTTTCAGCAGGATAATAGAAATAATATCCGATTGAATTCTTCGGATACCCTACAAAATAACATAAGCTGGATCGACTATCCAACTTATCTCCCACTGTCTGCTTCACGTATGCAGGACATCCCCAAATCCTTAAGTACGAATACTTAGGAGCTTTGCCATTCCATAACTCGTATGGTGTTTTGTCCACTGCTTTAGTGTGGACGTTGTTCAACAACAATACCGCCGTTTCAAGCGCATAGCCCCAAAACGAAGGTGGAAGCTCAGTGAAGCTCATCATGGATCGAACCATGTCCAACAAAGTTCGATTACGACGCTCCGATACACCATTAAGCTGTGGTGTCATAGGAGGAGTCCACTGAGAGAGAATCCCATTCTCTTTTAGATAGTCCAAAAAATCGGTACTTAAGTATTCTCCACCTCGATCCGATCGAAGTGCTTTAATACTTTTACCTAGCTTATTTTCTACTTCAGCCTTGAATTCTTTGAACTTTTCAAATGCTTCATACTTATATTTCATTAAATATAAATACCCATACCTTGAATAATCATCAGTAAAGGTAATGAAGTAGGTGTGGCCATGTTGAGTCCCAACTCTAAATGGACCACAAACATCTGTATGGATCAAATCCAACAGATTTTGACTACGCTCAGGTTTCCCCTTAAAAGGAGATTTAGTCATTTTCCCTTTTAGGCAGGATTCACAAGTAGGTAGAGAGTTAATATCAGACATATCAAACATGCCCTCTCCCACTAGCTTGTTCATCCTCCTTGAGGAAATATGACCTAGTCTAGCGTGCCAAAGGTGTGCCGGGTTTTGACTATCGATTTTCCTTTTGTTTGTTGTCGCCGGTTTATCAACATAATTTATTGGAACGTCTTTTAGTTTTAAGTTGTATAGATCGTTTTCAAGTTGTCCATTTCCAATCAAACATTCATTCTTGTAAATATTGCAAATCCCATTCACAAAATTGCAAGAATAACCATCTCTATCTAGCATAGAAACAGAAATAATGTTTTTAATTAAATCCGGAACAAATAAAACATCTCTTAAAAATAACTTAAAACCGTTCTGCAAAATTAAACAAACATCTCCAATGGCTGTAGCTTCAACTCTGGAACCATTCCCGAGCCTCAGCTGGGTCTCACCCATTCTAAGCCTGCGACTTCTTGTCATCACCTGCAAATCATTGCAAATGTGAGATCCACATCCGGTATCCAATACCCAAGAAGTAGTATTAAGTGAAATGTTTATTTCAATATAGAACATACCCTTTGCAGTTCCCAACTGCTCTAGATATTCCTTGCAGTTGCGCTTCCAATGACCGGGCTTCTTGCAGTAATGGCAAACATCCTTGGATTTTCCATTGTTTGAAGCCTTTGTCTTGTGCTTCTTCTCGGGTTCGACTTTCTTGGGTGGGGCAGAACATTTCTTACCCTTCGTACTTGGCCCCTTCTTAGCAGAAGATGAGGAGCCCACCAAGAAAGCTGGTTTATCCTTCTTTAGTGTGGATTCATATGTCACAAGCATATTGACCATCTCTTCAAGGGTGGCCTCTATCTTGTTCATATTAAAATTTACCACAAATCCGTCAAACGAAGAAGGAAGAGACAGAAGCAGTAAATTCACGTTGAGTTCATGCTCCAACACCAAATCAAGAGTTGCTAACTTCTGTATGAGCCAAATCACTCGTACCCCATGATCACGGACCGAAGTCCCTTCACGCATGCGACACGTCATTAGCTCCTTAACAGTAGCGAACCTTTCAGCCCTCGATTGAGCCCCAAAAAGTTCCTTGAGTTGAGCGTGAATGTCAGCAGCATTCACGGTGTCCTCAAATCGCCTCTGGAGTTCATCAGACATCGAGGCTTGCATATAGCATTTGGTCTTGATGTCATGGTCCCACCATGCATCAAGTTTGGCCAATTCCTCCGGACTTACGTCAGCTGGTGCTTCCTTCGGAGGTGATTTCTCTAACACGTAGAGCATCTTCTCCGAAGTCAAGACAATCTTCAACTTCCGGAACCATTCCGTATAGTTTGCGCCAGTCAACTTGTTTTGTTCGAGGATCGAGAATAATGGATTACGCGAATTCATTGTATGAAATACTGAAAAGAAAAACAGACATATATCAATGATTGTTCAAGCAATTTACTAAGACATAAAATAGGCGAATTTAATTTTATGAATCTCACTCCCACTATTTTAACGATTTCACTACCCTCTAGTGAAAACGGGAAACTTTTTCCTTAGTGAGAACATGGAGTCCAATTGACAAACTTATGGTCCCGAATAATATCAGCCAACCATAATTCTCAAAAGGTAGAGCCCAATTGCTTCCAAAGCAACCCCCATGTATTTACCTCATGTCCAATAAGGGCCCAATAATATGACGCCGTTTAAAGTGACATGTCAAGATGACCCATCAATATTAAGTTGTGATGGACGGTCGCCATGTGGATCCCCCAATAATATGAGCCGATCCCATGGGAGTTCCACCCAACTTACAACATTTGTCGATCCAATGTACAGCTTTCCGACGAACGGGCCCCCCCAATAATATGAGCCGGACCGTATCCGCGGGTAGCATCTCATACATTGACCGTTGATGGAAGGTAGGAATATTTAAACAAATTTAAATTTCCTTTATTTATCTTGATATCAATTTTAAATCATATTTAAAATGAGGGATTTTTAATTATAAAAATTTGTCTCATCAATTTCAAATTATTGCATGCTTGCCGGATTCACGCAATTATGTCTAAAACATGCATACAATCATAATATCATATATTATATAGGATGATCGATTCCATTTCTAATTGACCCGTGGTTGCCAATCACGAGTCTTAGTCCAATCCTAGGTAATATGCAGTATGCAATGCAATCCTATTACATGTGCTTCCAATTTACATTTCTTCTGTATTTATTGTCTGCTGGGCCCACCATCTTCAAATCTTGATCTCCCACTAAATCTAATGTATTTACAATAAATAACAATGACAAGTAGGGGATACATTTTTAGGGGTGGGAACGGGCCATAAACCAAGCCCACTTTTATTACATATGACATTCATACTGGGCCATAAACCAGGCCCATTAATAAAACCAACAACAATAAAAACAAATGTAAATTCCTAACATACACCTACAAAATTGGTCATGGCAATCGATCATCCTTATCCAATAACATTTAATTCAAAATTAATTTATTGGATAACATGCAGTGGCAATTCAAATTTAAACAGGATAAAATCATATTTTATATATAAAATCTCATTTTACATATAAAATCATATTTTATCTCTTTATCAAATAAAATCATATTTTATCTACAAAATCCAATTTTATGGATAAAATCATATTTTACTCAATATATTCATAAGATCAAATCTTATCATCAATTGTACCAAAAATAATTGATTTCAAAATTCAATTTAAGGATAAAATATTAAAATTTTCCAAAAATTCAAATTTATCCAAAAATCAATTTTAAAGTTTACGGACTCGAACAATTCGATCCGAAATCTCGTGAACCAATCAAAAACAATTTTTGACCGGACCAAAAATAAAATTTTAACACATTAAAATTAATTTTAAATAAAAATTTAATTTTTCCCGCGGGCCGCCCGGGACACTCCCGGGCCGGCCCGCACCCGTGGGCGCGGGCCGGGGCAGCCCGGCTGCCCCTTTAGGGCAGCAACAGTTGCTGCCCTGGCGGCGCCTGGCGCCGCCCTGCGCAGCGCCCAGCGCTGCGCTGGGCAGCGCCGTGCGCCGCCGTGGGCAGCAACAATTGCTGCCCCATCGGGCAGCGATCCAATCGCTGCCCGGGTTTTGCCCCGAAATTTTTTTTTTATTTTTATTTAAAAATATTTATTTTGTTTCAAAAACCGAGACTCAAAAATTTTTGTACAATCGATTAATTTAATCGTTTGATCTGAGCAACCTAGCTCTGATACCACTGTTGGAAAACTGGCGTTCAGATCAATCACGATTGATACCCGGTGCAGCGGAAGTTTAAAAAATTTTATTATGGAACAATTCCATATTGTGGGTATCAACCGTTCAACGATTAAATTATAAGTGTGTGTAAAATTTAAATAACAATTATTAAATTTTACCTTCAATCTCGAATCGAGATTATTGGACTCCAACAGATTTCTCTGCTCTTGTTGTCTCTCCCTGGAACCGATGAACTCCTTCAATCAGGTCCACGAATGGAGGTTTAATCCCTCTGATAGATTGCACTAGAAAATCTATCAGAAGTTTTCTGCGAAGAGAATAACGAATTTGATTCGCTTATTCCAGACTGCAATTCAAAATCACAGACCGGAATTTCTCTGACAGAGAGAGGGAGGGGTCGGCCGAAATATTCTTGAGAGGAGGCTAGGGTTTCGAAATTTTGCTCTCAAAATTATGACCAGTTGTGTCTAATTTCTGTACTGCAATAACTTATTTATAATGCAGGCCACTAACACCTTAGGACCCATTAGTCATAAGTTGAGGCCCGACAAGCAAAGCCCGCATGTTCAGAAATTAATATAAAATTCATCGTGACTCCGATTGATAAACCGATTTTACCAATGTGCACAGAAACCATTTCTGCACATTTTAAAGTCAAGATAAATTTTCCTGAATCCGAATTCAGTGGTTTCCAAAAATGTACATCCCTATGTCATTTTAGGAAATCCTACTCCCTTACTCTTATTTAAGAAGTCCAACTTCTTTATTCATTAAATTTAACTCTTTAAATTTAACTATCTCAACGGGGATTAAAAACTCCATTACACTGTGTGACCCTCAATGGTTCAGGGATACAGCTAGCCGTGGGCTCACAACTCCTTGTGACTCGGAACAACGATTTCCGACTTGCCCAACGAATCATGGTAAAGCGCCTAGCAACATCGCCCCATGATTCCCTAGGTATCACTGATAGTGCCTACAAGAACCAGTAGATTTTGGTTAGCGTACAGTACGGTCCCTTCATCCATATATCCCGATCGAATTAACAACCATTGGTATATCGAGAGTCGCTCAAGATTCGATAACTATGCAATACATCTTGAAGATCAAATTAGTGACATCGCATGTGCTACTAAGAAACCATTTCTTAAATCACATCAAGTACTCTGGCCAGAGATTCGTCACACTAATATCTCCTCAGATCGCATAGGATATCCACACTCGCAAGTATGTGGTGAATCCTTGACAACAATGCATCGACTCCTATATGTGTTGTAACTGTACCCAATCCCGACACCTGATGACCCCCATAGAGTCGGTAAACGAGTCAAAGCACAGTACTAGCATATAGAGTCTCCATGATGTTTCAAGTAGTAAGGACTAATGGTGTACAACCAAAACCGTGGACTTTATCCACTCGATAAGTGATAACCACTTGGAAAGTTCATAGTTCGATTATTCATCCTATGAATATCCATTTGCATGCTTCGAACATCTCCATGTTCCCTACCAATGAAACGTGGTACTCCGCATCGCAAAGCTAGTCTCAAACTCGAGCGATCCTTATCCTTATTATCGGACGGCTCAATCGACTAGGAACAGTTTAGAATATACAGTGACTATAAGATGTATTTCATGATAGACATCCCCATGTTCTACCACATCTTACATACACTATAGTATATTCAAGGTCTTTATCAAAACAACAATAGTATATCACAATATAACAATATGAAGAAAGATAAAGTCATTGCCATTAATAAAAGTGTAAATTACATTAAACAAAAGATCGTTTGTACAAAGAGTCATCAAAGCCCATAGCCACAAGTTGGCTCACTGGGCACCCACTCTTTCATCAATATAGTTGTATAATGTTTACTGTTTAAGGTTTCGATTTGGTTGTATCACTACAGATTTAAGCCTGGATTATGTTACTAAGCTGATATGTAATTTATGGATTATGTTTCCGCACGTTTTTACTCTGTTAAGTATTTTTCTGTATTAAGTTTAATGCATGCTATTAGTTGCCAGTTAGTAGGTGATTCCATGCAGGGTCACTACATTATGGTTTGGACACTTCCTAAGCAACTCCTTGTACCGCTCCCAGGCTTCATACAATTGCTCAAAATCATGTTGTTTGAATGTAGTGATTTCTATTTTCAACTGAGCCGACTTAGCAGGCGGAAAGTACTTGGCCAGAAATTTAGATGCCATGTCTTCCCATGTGGTGATACTCCCAAGAGGTAAAGACTGCAACCAACAACGAGCATTGTCCCTAAGAGAGAATGGGAACAATCGTAGTTTGATGGTGTCCTCAGTAACACCATGAATCTTCACCATGTCAGCTATCTCCAGAAAAGTACGCAGGTGCAAATTTGGATCTTCTGTAGCTGCACCCCTGAACTGATTCTGCTGCACCATATTAATCAGAGCTGGCTTCAACTCAAAATTATTTGCTGTGATATTCTGCCTAGCTATCCCAGAATAATGAGCATTGATCACCGGTCGAAAGTGATCTCTGATCGGCACCAGAGCATTATTGACAGCTCTTTCTCTTTCTTCAGCCATTAGTTGCAACTCTTCTCTTCTAGCCTTTCGCAACGCTTTAGCAGTTTTCTCGATTTCTGGATCAAAGAGCAGTGAGTCGTAACTTTGGCTCTTTCGCATAAACTGCATAGACAAGAAAAATTTAAAATTAGAACCAACAAAATAAAATACAATGCTCTAAATCAAAATTAAGACTAATTAGCACAATTTAATATAAATCAAATAAAATTCATTCCCCGGAAACGGCGCCAAAAACTTGTTGCGTGTTTTTCACTCGCAAGCGCACGATGTCAAGTTATAATATAGGAATTAAGTCCAAGTCGTTCCCACGGAGAATGAATAAATGATATTATATCAAATATTTGCAACTAATAAAATCCTAATCCTATGTAGAGCTACGAAAATGGTTTGATTTTTATAAAACTAAAATTTTCAAGAAACAAAACCAAATAACCAAGAGTTCACGAGATGAAAATTCAATAAGCGATGAATCTAGAGGTTCGACTTTACTTGACTGTCCATCACAATTTATTTCTAATGATTATTTAATTACCAATTCTTCTAGTTTATTAGCCAAGAATCCCTATTATTTTCTACTACCTCTCTCGAGTGTCAAGCAGAAATTCGTATCCAATAACAAACTCAATATCTCTATCAAAGTTCAATTATTAAATCCGGGAAATAGCACAAGAATTTTTCTAATGGCTTCTATGGAGTTATATGCCTCTCGAACAATATAAACACCAAAGATGTATTTTTCTATGCCGAATTCAAAATCTCCTCTCTCGAGTGATAGATTCTAAATAAATTATCATTCAATCTATGGCCAGTGAATTGAAAGCATTAAGATCAGGAAAACACAAATAAACTGTGCGAAGAAAATTTAAATATATAAATCAAAATATTTCAATCATGGTTTCCAGTCAAGATCCGTCTACCTCTAGATTAAGAAATTAGTTCATAACGCAATTCAAAATCAAATAAAATATGTTTTTCCAACAATCCATGAACTAAAAAAAATAGAGTTCAAAGAGAAACTAGAACGAATTAGAATGAAGCTTCTCCGTCGTCGGATGCCGCCGTCTTCCGTCTTCGGACCAAATTCTCGAGCTCTTGTGCACTTCAAAACTCTCAATAGCCGTCTCTCTGCTCTGAAAACTCTCTAAACCCTCGTCCCCTCCAGAATAAGCCTTAAAATCCTTTCTTAAACTCGATCAAAAACTTTCCAAATTTTAAGATTGCACAGCGCTGGAGCGCCCGTCATTTTCTTCCAACAGCGCTGGAGCGCTGTATGTGTAGCGCTGGAGCGCTATTTCCTCGACTTTTCACCCTTCGAAAGACTCCGTATAGCGCTGGAGCGCTTGGCTTGTAGCGCTGGAGTGCTAGGCTGGGCACTTTTTATTTTGTGTTCTTCAACTCTTTTTCACCTCTTTTTCACTTCTTTTGACCAACTAAAATGAATAACACTCAAATTCCTGCAAACAACACAAACAACAAGAAAATATGCATAACATCGCTCAAAACAAAACAAAAGCCAAGTCAATTCATATAAAATATAAGTGCAAAATTTGCACTTATCAGATATACAATTGGAAATTATATTATACTAGGTACGGTTACCTCAATTCTTGAGGTGTTTGCCAGGTTTGTAACTTTGGTTTGATATTTTTTGTTTTGTTTTGGTTTTCTGTTTCATAACACTAGATTAAATGTCCAATTATTCATGAAATATGTCATCTTCTTGTGGTTAGATTATGTAATTTTATGCCACTCTTGCGGTTCTCAATTTATTCTTGGTGAAAATTTGATATGTTAGATCAAAGATTAAAAAAAAAATTACAGACATGAGCATGGAGATATACGAGACAACATGGATAAAAAATAAAAGGTATTACAATAATCTGAGTGAAGCATTCAGCCAAAGGATTAGGTTCTTTTCCAGAAACCTTAGCTCAAGCTAATGAACTCGCTAAATCACTAATCACTAAACTGTCAAAAAACGTGAATAATCCTTGTGAAAACATCTGTTTTTGGGTAGAAGTTCAATAAGTAGCAGTTTCTACTCTGTTTTCATTAGTTTTCATCTCTGGTTTTTGTTTTTGTTCCGTGATTTTTTTGGTCTTTTGAAATTCTCGTGACATGTGTATTTTTTTATTGAATTAAACTTCATTAGAGCAATTAAAAAAAGAAAATTAGAGTTTTCCTCAAGCTTTCTTGTTTAACACCCTTAAACTGGTTAGAATATTTGCTTGATGAAAATGATTTTGCTGTTTTTTGGGCAGAAACTTTAGCCATTTAAGTTTTAAGTTGGTTTTAGTGCTTTGTAATCTTTAAATGATGAGATCTTATTACCTACATACTGTATCATATTTTTATTTGGCATGTGGATCACATGGATAATATACTCTTGTTACAGCAAGGATGTTTCAAATGTTAATGTAAGATCTATTCAAATTTAAATTTTGGAATTAAAGGGATTGTTGAATAGTCAAATATGATCTGATTTCCTATCCTTCGTCCAGTGTGTTTTATGTAGCATCTTTCTTACATTCAATCTTCACTTGTTTTCTTCTCCACTTTTTGTTAATGTTTGGTTTTTTTCTTAGGTCTTTTGACATTCTCATAATGTGTGTTAGTTATTATATTAGACCTCATGAGAGCAATTAGAAAAAAGAAAATTCCCTCAAACTGGTCAAAATCTTTGCATCTTGATGAAGTTGATTAGGCTGTTTTTGGGCATAGGTTCAAGAAGTAACAGTTTCTAAAAATCTTTGCGTCTTGATGAAATTGATTACGCTATTTTTTTGGGCAGAAGGCCATATATGTTTTAAGTTGGTTTTAGTGCTTTGTGATCTTTAGATGATGAGATGTTGTTACCTTCATTCGGCATGTACATATAGATAATATACTCTTGATACAACAAGGATATTTCAAATGTTATGTAAGATTTATTCAAATTTAAATTTTGGAATTAAAGTGATTGTCAAATAATCAAATATCATCTGATTTTCTAGCCTCTCTCTAGTGTGTTCTATGTGGTCTCTTGTTACTTTCATTCTCTGTTAGTTTTCATATTTGATTTTTTTTGTTTTTGTTTCGCTTTTCTGTTTTGGGTATTTTGTCATTCTCTTGATTTGTATATTTTGTTATTTGTAGAATTAGACTTCATGAGAGAAATTAGAATAAGAAACTTGGGAGTACACCTCATAATTTCTTGTTCCATACCCCTAAACTGGTTGAATTCTTTGCGTCGTCATGAAATTAATAAGGTTGTTTTTGGGCAGAGGTCCAAAAATAACAGTTTCTAATGTTTCATTCTTTTGTTTGAGGTCTCTTGTGCTCAAAGAGAGAACGATTTGGGTTTTCCTACAATAATAATAGGAAAGAAAGACTCTCTGTCATTATAGTATAATAATACGGCATACTGCCATTTGATAATGACCTAAATAATGTTCATTTTTGTCTTATTATTGATTAATAGCAGATTTTTCCAAGTTGATTCAATCATCAAAGGAGCTTTGTGTCAAGAAAAGAAAATTAGCTAGGCGTGAAAGGTGCATTAATTGCATTCTAAGACCGTCTTAAATTTTGATACACCTCAAAGTATTCTTCAATGTTGTTAAAACCTCTTCACTTTTCATTTCAAAATTTCATGTATTAAATGTTTTTAATTACGTTAGCTCAAATCTTTAAAAGATTCTTAAAATTGAAAATTATTTTTACTATGTTCACTGTTTCAGCATATATTCATGTCTAATTTTGAGGCAAGTAGTTAAACACTTAAACTTGTTCACTTTTACTACAAATGTAAAACAAAGTAAAACCAGTGTTTTCATAACAGGATCAGTGATCGAACCGGTCTACCTTGAAAAAACGGTTCAATCGACCGAAAAATCGTTTATATAATATAATATAATTAATAATATCTTTTAAATTTTGAAAACCTAAAACTAAAATACATATATAAATAGAAAAAAATATTTTTATCATAGTTTGTAAAATAAATAACTATATAATACTTTCAAAATATTAATTATAGTTATATATATATATATATATATATTTTAAAAATAAATAAATAAATTAATAATAATAAAATAATATTTTTAACGAAGTACAAATTTCAAATAATCACGAACCTATTTTTGGCCGGATCTTGGGATCGGTTTTTGATTGGTTCAATCGGTTCTAAGCGGTTTAACCGTTGAAACGATTTTTTGGAGTGCTTCGGATCGAACCAGTGATCAATTTCCGATCGGTCTAGTCCGAGTTTGAAAACATGAGTAAAAACCACTATAATCAAAATAAATGTCTTTCACCCAAGAAATAACAGTACTCGGATCATTCAGTCTGGTTATAAATCAGTTTTTAAATGAGATTATTAAGTCTTTTACAAATTACATTATGTTCAGTTTTTTCAAGTGTTGGTATCTAGACTAGATAAGGATTAAAAAGTGCTTTTATTTTTATATTTTTTAAAAGTATAACCCAAAATAAAAAATAAAAAAACAAAAAAAAAAAACTAGCTTTTAGAAAAAATACTTATTTAAGCGGTTTTTGGACCTGAATATATATTTTTTTGTGTGTTGGGCTTTAAACAAATCCAATTTTATTTTAGGCCCTAAACAACAAGAAAACCTACGTTTAAGTCGATCCGTTCTGTTTTATCTTTTCAACTTTTGCCGTTACCCTAAAAATTTTGAACCACCGGTAGGGGTGAGCAAAATATCGGTCTAACCGAGAAAACCGACCGAACCGAAAAAAAATTGGAAAATCGGTTCGGTTTATTCTGTTGGTCGGTTTGATTTTTTAAAATTCTCGGTTATCTCAATTTTATCGGTTCGGTTTCGATTTTTTTGAAAATTATATCGGTTAAACCGATTTAATCGAGAATATTTTTACATATTAAAATAGTGTTATATTTACGTTGGGCTTTGTGGATGAATTCATTTAATTCCTAGCCCAATATCCAATTAGAAGTCTCATTCATATTGTGTCCAATTCTGTGGCTTCCGTCCTCACTCCTCAGAATTCACATCGCGATGCGCCGATGCCTACGGAGCCCTAATTCCCAACCCTATTCTCTTTCTTTCCCTCGTAGCAGTCTAGCAGATCGCTCGTTCCCTCCCATCCCTTTGTTTCACTCCCTCGCATCCATTCTTGACGTTGGCCGTTGGCGTGCTTTTCCTAAATCTTTGAAGAATCGAGAACAAAGAAAAGAGAACCCACAACGATCCATCCAAGATATCTCCTCTCCCGTGGGATTTGAAGAAAAAGTTGGTAAAATATCTCTCTTTTGCAGCTGAATTTACCCACGTTGTGAAGCTCTCAATTTTAACACCTCTTGACAGTTGACACAAATCACAAGTCAATCTTGAAGATTTGGTTACTGGACCACTCGTTCATTCATTTGAAACTAGATTTTAGAATATTTGGGCATGTTTTATTATTCTTTAGTTGGTTTAAAACTTGAACTTTATAGCTAAAGTTTAGTTCTGTATTCGAATCATGTATTATCTTATTGCACTTGACATATTTTGGTGACACTGTCACAGCTTAATGTTTTCAATAACAAATTCGGTTATTTCGGTTAAAGAACCGAAATAACCGATTTTTAATCGGTTCGGTTAATTCGGTTTTGTTAGTATAATTCGGTCGGTTCGGTTATTCATAAAATTGATCGGTCGGTTCGGTTATTAAAACTTTCGGTTCGGTCGGTTCGGTTTTAACCGATTGCACACCCCTAAATTCCACCGGACGAGAAATCGATATATGTGTTGTGAGAGGTGAATCTTTTTTTGTTTTAATTCTCGGTTTTGTTGCTAATATTGAAGCTTGAGCCAGAAAGGAAATTAGTTCTCTTCACAACCCCAGATGGCTCGTTTCCGCAATGTAAGCAACGCTTTTATCGAAAACTCATTTGCTTGTATAAGTTTCGTTCTGCTTAATGTTCAGGTTTTTAATTTGATGATTAATTACCCTATTTTGGTTATTTATATCTGTTTTTATTTCAAATAATTCAGAAGAAGAGGATTCCGTTTGTAATACCCATTCATAAGAAACAGCCCACTGTAGATCATGTAACAGGTGATAAAGTTCCCAAAAGTTTTGTTTTTTGCCGTGGGAAATTGCCTGGCCCTCTTCGACAACTGCAAATGGATTTGAGAAAATTGATGCTTCCTTTCACTGCTCTAAAGCTCAAGGTAGGTGTTGCTTTATGTTTAAAAAATCTGCATTTTCCCTGTGTAGTTAATATTGAGGATGATAATCCGATTTTCTTGTTAGATATCTTTCAATAAATTGCGATTTTGTGAAACCGAGCTTTCGGTTTTGGAAATTGAAGCAACAGGTAATAGTTGTGTGCACCAATCGGGAAATGGCTACTTTATCATTTCGGGAGGAAATGTGAATTCAACAATCTGTGCTTTATCTGTTTATATTTATATATGGTTTTGTATTGCAACCATGGGTTACATGCAGGTTTGATAGTTTGGTCTTCTATACCTTCAAATGTGCCTTTTTGGTCATTTTATAGTTTTGTTGTTTAAGTCCTATAAAATACTCGAGAATTTGGTTGTTCAAAATGTAAAGTACCATGTTCTTCTGAAGCTGATCATTGAGCAGCAGAAGTCTATAAGCCTTTTGTGAAACAAATTGTGGGTTCATTCAAATAGTATTGAGCACAATGATAAGTTGTGCAAAATTTGTTGCATGTAGATCTAGTTTACTTTCTGGTTATAATTATATTAATATGGGATATAAAGTTCTTCTGACTCAGCTAGTTGTTGGCTAATCATTATTCCTTTTTAGGAAAAAAAGCGGAATAATCTTAAAGATTTTTTGAATGTTGCGGGGCCCATGGGTGTTACACATTTTCTCATTTTGTCGAAAACTGAATCCGCTCCATACCTGCGGATTGCAAGGGCACCGCAAGGCCCAACTCTTACCTTCAAGATACATGAATACTCGCTAGCTTCTGATGTTGCTCAATATCAATTGCGTCCGAGATGCCCTAAAGATCTGTTTAAAAACCCACCCCTGGTATTATCATAATTTTTTCCCAAATTATCTTACGATAGTTTGTTTAGTGTTTGATGGTATACTGAGCTATTTGATTGAATTCTCTAGATAGTACTCTCTGGTTTTGGGACAGGGGAGCAACATCTAAAGCTTACCACTATAATGTTTCAGAACATTTTTCCTGCCATCGATATAAATACTGTAAGTTTTGCAAGCTGTCACCCAGATTTAATAGCTGCTTGAGTGTTGACTTGCATCTCACCATCTTACATGATTTAGGTCAAACTTTCGTCGTGCCAAAGGATTGTGTTACTTAATTATAATAAAGACACAAACCTTATCGATTTCCGGCAATACTCCATCAGATTGCAGCCTGTAGATGTTTCTCGAAGAATTAGGAAGTTTGTACAGAACCATCAGGTGCCGGATTTAAGAAGTTTTCAGGATGTGAGTGATTTTGTGACAAGGTATGACCTCTCTCTCTCTCTCCCTCTCTCTCACACACACACACATACACACACACACACATACACACACACACAACCCTGTTTCCTTGTGTAATGGACCTAGGTCACAAGGCATATGATAAATGTAAAGTAGTCAGGATACACTTTTTGCATTTTTGTTTATGTAAAATGAGTTATACTTTGTCCCTGTGGAGTTCAGTTCTTAATAGGTTTTTGAATCGTTTAAATTGGTTTATTGGCTTTAGATGTGGTTCAGTTTTAGGATGGTTTTGCCAGTCTGTTCAACATATTTATCAATCACGTTCGTAGCCTGGGATTTTTTAAAAAAAACTTGGTCTTGTGCTTGAATCTTACTAGCCCCTATTACATCCTATCTACAACTTGAACGTCCTCCATGCATTCTGTTCTTTCTCGAGGACTTGGGAATGTTAAGAAGAGGAACTGTGATCAGGAAAGAAGTTGATCCTGCTTTTGAAATTTATCTTTGGAGTTCGAAAAATTTGTTGCCTAGTTTAAGGTGATAGTTTTTAATTTAAAGGTTAGTTTCCATAATATATTGTATTCCAATTGAATCACACTGGAAAGTTGGATCAATTTGTGTTGCCTAACTTTACTAATTGTTGGTTTTCAAACTAAAGCAAGTGTATCCTGAATGTTTTTCTTTTCTTTTTGCTCATCTTTCTTTGCTTTCTTCAAGGACTGGTTATGGATCGGAAAGCGAAGTGGATGACGATGCAGCCACGGTAAGTCTACCGACAGACATTGGTAGGGTTAACAGGGCTTCTAATAAAAGTGCTATTAAACTTCAAGAAGTCGGACCCAGGATGACACTTCAACTCATGAAAGTTGAGGAAGGATTGTGTTCCGGTGGAGTCATATTTAGTGAATCCGGTACATTTTCCCATCTGAAACTTCTTGTATTTCATTCGATTATATTCATGCATTTATAATGGTTTGGTTCATATAAAGAGGAACTTATGACCGTGTCCTACCCCTTTTCGCATGGGGAAACTTCTCCGTGTGCTTCATTTCGAGTAATATGAACCAAGTGGGACAATTCTGTTTAGAATAAAAGTTTGAGACCTGGCCTTGCTAAGCCAAGCATTCTAATTCTTGTATCTCATCTCAGGTAACAGTGAACGGAACGACGGTCGCCAAACTCATGAGCATGTCCCGCAAAGTGAGGAAAAACAAGATGAAAAGGCCATGTTGATAGATGAAGATTAGATCACTTGATTTCGCTTGTTGCTCTTTTTTTTCGTTTTTATGCATAATTAATGTAGATGAGACCTAGAAAATCATGTTTTTGCAGTTGTACCATTTTCTCTGAACCATAATTCAGAAGTTTTACCCATGTTTTGTCAAAAACAAGCAAACAAGATCAAGTGTCTGCCTGAATTGAACTTGACTTGACTACAGTTACTGTAGCCATTTACGGCATTAGCTTAAAGATTTGATTTTGTTAGGATTTCACAACCCAATATGTTAGAATTCTTGATCGCCTTGTTCAATTTTCTTATCTGTCCCCGTTCAGTTTGATTTATATGATATAATAAACCATCATAATATCTGCCCGATGCACAATTTATTCATCTATGGCAGTGGTCGAGTATTATATTCATTTAGCAACAAACTATGGATTGAGGAATCTCACTTATGAGGAAGTCCTTCATTTGTAAAATTCTTCATTTGGCAAATTCCCTATCATCAAATGATCAATTTGCTACCGAAGCCTGGAGAAATGTATAAAATAACATTTCATAAAAAAAAAAAAACCCCAAAGAAATGAAACCTAGAACTATACATAATTTTTGTTTATTTTCATGCAAAAAGCAATTTCTAGAGTTTCAATCCTAAATGAGCCAATATTTATTCTACTCCACCTTTGCAAAACCAGTTGATGAAGACTTCATGAGAGGAAAAACAAACGAACGTGGGAATGTATCAAGTAACATCGGAGATACATCGGCGTTTTTGACATGAAAGAGAAAATGTCAAAGTTCATCAAGTTTTTCTAAAAATTTAAGAAAATGCATTTGTTTTTCTAAGTTTGCGATTTTCAAATGGCAAGACGAATTAAGAAACAAGTTTTGAAAACATTTGTTTAGTAAAATTCCATGCACAAAAGTTTTCAATTTGGATCATGCGTCAAGTTGGAAAAACAAGCAATGGGTGTCAAGAATGACGAGAAAAAAGAGAAAAAAGTTACGTTGTGACAGAATTTTCAGTTACAAGAGGTCAAATTCTATTGTTTACCATATAATAAATCTATCTATGAATACAATCTATCAAATGGAGGAAATGTATGTAGGAGCACTAAAAGTCTAAAACGTGGATGTCATTAGTTAGGGCTGGCCGTACCCAACTACGATACCGTATACCGTACCGTATCAAATTCATACCGGTACCATACTGAATTTTCGATATGGAGAATTTTTATACCGGATACCGTACCAGAAAAAAAAAAATTCGGTATACCGACAAATTTCGGTATACCAGAAAAAAACTCTGTATACCGTGAAAATTGTTTTTTTTAAAAAAAATCGGTATATTCGGTATACCGAAATAAAAAATTTTATATACTGATGCCAATACCAAAAACCGTACCGAAATTTTCGGTATACCGATTTTTCGGTATATTTGGTAAATTTTTTGGTACGATATGGCATTTCGGTATTTTTCACCAGCCCTAGCCATTACTTTGGAGTTTGGATATCCAAACACACGGTTCTACAAAATTGTATCGAATATTTACATTAAAACTTTTGGTATAAAAAAACATTAATATATGTTTTTAATTAAATTCGTTATCAAATATTTATATGGAAATTTTAGTTAACAAAAGCATACGGTACAATATAATTACAATAAAATTTACGAATTGCAATAGTGTATACTTCATTTGATTCAGGGGAAAATCCCGATCAGTCCTAAATGTTTTGACACATTCCCGGTTCAGTCCTAAATGTTTCAATGTTCCCGGTTTGGTCCCAAATATTTTCCAAAAATTCCCGTTTCAGTCCTAAATGTTTTTATGTTCCCGATTTGGTCCCAAATGTTTTAAAAAGTTTCCAGTTCAGTCCTAAATGTTTTACGTTTAAGATTCCTAAATATTTTCCAAAAGTTCTCGATTTGGTCCTTCCATCTACAAACAAAGCGTAATAAAAAAAACTTACAAACAAAAGACAAAGTTAAATAAAATAGAAGCTAATCTATCTATATCTATATATAAAAACAAGAAAGTATGCTAAAAAAAAAAAAAAAACATTTTCCCGCCTAAAGCAGGTTACTAAATACGGAAATATTGCATAAATTTTACATTTACATTGAAAAGATATTAAATGTGATTAGCGGAAAATTGTGCGGGAGATAATAAAGATATTAATTGTAGATTAGCCGAAAATTGTGCGGGATCCAGATGAAATAATAAATAATCGATAAATTTTGCCTTTTATTAAAGTAGAAAAATTGTTGATGAATAAAAAAATTACACAAAAATCAACATGATTTTCAGATCCATTTGACGTGGTAATTCAATAAATTCCAAGATAATACATTTTTAAAAAAAAATCTGAAAACTCATTTTAACATGATATTTTAAATTTTAAATTTTTAACAAACAAAAATCCATTTCAAGATCATGTTTAATTTAAATTTGTTAAATTCAATAATCAATCCATAGAATAATATAAAGCTAAATATTTGCTTAGGAAAAAAAAAACCCAATGAGCAAGCTTTTTAATGTCATTTCCCCGAATACTTCAAAGATAAGACATTTTTAAAAGAATCTGAAAACTCATTTTAGCAAGATATTTAAAGTTTTAAATTTTTAACAAACAAAAATCCATACAAGATCATATTTAATTTAAATTTTTAATCTATATAAAATCTATATAAATCTATATAAAGCTAAACATTTGCTTTGAAAATAATCAAAGCAAACCGATTTCCTTTCTCCATCTCACGTTACATTTCAGCTAAACCGGATTTTTATAAATGGCACCCATCTTCAGCGCAATCCGTGAGGTTTCTGCAAACATGAGTTCATGTGCAATGAAGCTGCGCTTAGTTCATCTATACGAACCCAAGTCAAAGAAAAATGAAATTTTCAGTATAGAATGTGTCTTCCATGATCGTGAGGTAAAATTTAGCAATTGTTTGTTTTTTTGCTATACATTAGAAATATAAATATAAACCGTATTTGTGTCGTATTCTACAGGGTTCACGCATTCCTGGAACGATCACAAATACGGTTATGGACAAGTTCAGACAAATTCTTAAAGAGGGACATTTGTATGCTCTTAAAGATATTATAATTGTTCAAAATAACATGTTTTTCAAAACAACACAAAATGAATACAAATTTTTGGTTGTTAAGAATTCTCGCGTCTGCGAGATTTTTGAAGAAACATTTCCGTCCTACATATATGAATTCAAATCATTTGGAGAGGTGAAAAATCAAAAAGTGGTGGATGAGAAGAAACTTTTTGGTTAGTCAAATTTATTTATTCTTTAATTACTTTTTAACATAATATTATCAAACAAAAATTTAAATCTAATCGTTTTTTGCTTTTGTTTTTCAGATGTGATAGGGAAGATAATGACGAGGGAATATCCGCGAAATAAAGAGATAGATTGACGTGTTACAAAACTCATCAACATCATCCTTGAAGACACAGAGTAAATATTAGTATTTTAAACTTCTTACGAGTTATTCATTCTAATTCATTTTTATTTCTCTTTAGAAAAAATCGAATAACATGTACACTTTGGGGAAGTTTGGTTGATGATTTACTTACTCACCTTGACAAACATGGTGAAGAGTCTGTTGTGATTATTCTTCAAATGTGTAAGTCAAGAATATTTCAAGGTGAAATAAGTGTATCTATTGCCTACCAAATCACAAAGATGTTTGTGAACAAAAATTTGGATGAAATCAAAGAGTTTCGAAGAAGGTATTTTTTATATATTTTATTGATTCATGTATTGGTAATGACATTTAATTGTTCATTTTTTTTATAAGCAATTGTAACAATTTGATAATCAAATTTATTGCATGTAAAGATTGAACACTGAGTGCAACAACCCCAGCACAATAAGCACAGCCTCTCCAATAATTATACAGAGGTTATTGGAAGAAATTACAACTTCAAAAGGAATTTTGAAGACTCTTGAGCAAATTTATGAGAACAATGAGGTATAATTATGAGATTAAATATCATGTTAATCTTTCTATATGTTATTTTAGACTTATGATTATTTTTCATCATTTTTTGATTTGAAGGTCGGTAGCTTTTGGGTTAATGTTAAAATAGCAAGTGTTGAAACACATGGTAAATGGTATTATTTGTCGTGTGCAAATTGTTCAAAAAAAATTACCCCCGCTGGTGAGAGGTTCTATTGTGAAAAATATAATACTTTTGATTCAAATGGAAAAATAAGGTTCGTTACAAAACCCTATTGTCATAAGTTTAATTTTTCAATACTAAGAAATATGATGTGTATAATAAACTGAAATTATTTCATAGGTTTAAGATACAACTTTGTGCGATGGACCACACGAACAATGCTTCGTTCTTGCTATGGGACAAAGAGTGCATTGAGCTTATTGGAAAAACAGCAATAGATATGAGATATCCGGTAGTAAATGAGGTTTGAGATCCATATGCAGTTTTTTAAATTCCTTTTTAATTATAGTTTTAAATTCATTTTTAATTATAGTTTAATAATATACATTGAGACAACTGACAAAATGTACATGATTCAAATGAAGAAAAAATGCCTACGGAGATACAAGATTTGGTAGATCGAAGAGTAATGTTCAAAATTCAAGTTAAGCCAGGACAACATTTTGGATTTAAAGGATCATATACTGTCATCAAGCTTACAACTGACAGTAATTTAAATTAATGGTCGAACAGATATTGGGTTAACAAAATAATCTAACCAAATAATCGAACAACCTCATAACAAAACGTTTCTAAATTCAAATAATTCAAAAATCAGCTCATGAGATGAAATGTACACAACGCATCAGATATTCAAAATTAAGATGTGGTAGTTAGAAACCTAAAAATTATATTTAAAAATCCAAATAAAGATATGACAAAATTTAAATTTATAGATAGAGATAAAATTGAATTTTTTGATAAGACAAATTTTAAATTTATAGATAGAGATAAAATTGAATTTTTTTAAAAAAAATTGTGAAGAGTATAATATCTATCTAATCTAAAATTTTGAAGACCAAGGTACTTATTTTCAAAATATATCCTATAAGAAATAACTTATCATTAGACTTTGTCATTCTTCAAAATCCAAAAAATCTATCAATTTATATCTGAATCACTCTGTTTCAAAACAGATACGATTCAACACAACCTTCAACATAAACCCAAAGTAAACTGCAGATACAACATAACCTTCCACCCCAAAGTAAACAATTGAACCATCTGAATATTCTTGGATGGTCGGAAGAGAAGAAGAGTTCAACGGAGCATAAAACAAAGATTCTGATCCGCAAGAAGTCTTTAAAAGGATGAAACGACTACAAAAATCTATCATTTTAAATGGAAAGCGTCCAAAGAATAATGCTCAAACAGACGGTTAGTTTTTCACATCATGCTCTCATTTTGATTTCATAATTTGAGTTACATGCCTCATACCTGTTTAGATTTTTTTAACCATTAGAAGATTTGCAATCCAATGTATCTTCATCTCAAACTCAATGACAGATCTGCTGAAAAAAAATAAAGTTAGCTTAAAATATATCTCAACTTTAGGATTGATTAAAGAAATAGGATTGATTAAAGAATATATACTGTAGCAGTAGACTTATCTTCAACTTAAACAACTCACTGATGTTATTTCAATGCATGTGAAAAAAAACATGGTAGCTTCAATAACAATTCTTGCTGAAATGATAAAATATTAATCGAATGTCATGGATTCTTTACACATAAAAAAACATGTAGATCTATGTAAGACAACTACAGAAACTATGTTTTTCTGAGGTAGAAACATTATTAAAAATTAAAAATTACAAAATATCAAAAGCTGTAAACCGATGGATGGCTTCGCATATACTTAAAATCCATAATCTAAAAAAAACGGAAAAAAAATTATATATAACACTACCATCTTATTATGTTTTACAGAATATATTGGCTTACAAATTCCATTTTTATAAAATCGGTAGCAGCTGAATGAATCTCATTAGATCTTGCGGCCCAATAACCAGATCTATAGAACATTTTCCAAAATAATTAATAATGATACGAACAATCAAATCTTACTCTTACTGCTTTCGAAAAAGGGGTCACAAATCTCAATTTTACAGCAGTTATCACGATGACCAGATCTGATTAGATCTTGTGTCCCAGTTATCGGATCTATACATCTTTTTTCCAAAAAAAAAAAATTAATAATGGTTGAAAAAAATGAAATCATATTTTTATCAGAGATATATCTATCAAAATGGAAAACAAGACGAATGTCCGTATTTCTTTGACAGATATATCCATAAACTCAAACAAGAAAACAAAAACAAAAACAAAAACATCATTCAAATATATTTTCATTGTTGAATATTACATCTATAAAAACAAAACAAAAAAACAAAAAACAACCAAAAACCAAAACATAAACATAAACACCTTTTGGTAACATAGATTAGGAAATCTTTTTAGCAGGCATGAGATGTTTTCTTTATTTTGCTTCGGTATAGAGTATTTGAGAAGACAATGTAGGAGGGGAGACACACGAGATGAGAAGACTGTCTGTAGGGTTGAGAATGTGACTTAAATAGATTTTAGATAATGGGCTTTGTTCATTTCTTGTGATTTTGAAGTCCAAACATTGTCCGACAATAACATACAATTCAAGGTCCAAATATATATTAGATTTACGAGTCCAATTATAACACTTAATATTTGATGAACCCATGAGAATGTGACTTAAATAGATTTTAGATAATGGGCTTTGTTCATTTCTTGTGATTTTGAAGTCCAAACATTGTCCGACAATAACATACAATTCAAGGTCCAAATATATATTAGATTTACGAGTCCAATTATAACACTTAATATTTGATGAACCCATACAATTAAATTGGTTTGTTTCGGGATTTAAATTCCATATTCTGTCCAACTATTTTTTTCTCAATTATTTTTCTCATTAGTGTATCAAACATATTTATTTTATTATTAAAGAGTCAATCCACTGCACAAATGCAAACAAGAAGCCCGACAAATAGGTGCTGAGCTAGCAAGGTCGCTTCTCCGCAAAAAATAAAAAAATGTACTTCTATGAAGCCTACAAGGAAATAACTAAAACTATCTAAATATCATATTTAATAAGCATCTTTAATATTGTATACATATTAAATATGAAGCCTACAATGATTTTTTTTCTTCGATGCAATCACGTTTCTTCATTTGTTATTTTATAAAAGTATAAATTAAAATTAAATTGTTTAAATATATTGTCAATCTAAGATCTTACTAAATGTTTTATATTTTCATTTGCTAAGCAGAAAATTCAGATGTTTCGTCCAGATTTTCACAACAAACCACATTTGTACGTGGTACAGTCAGGAGCACGTTTTTTCAAAGAAATATATCTCCTTTAAGTGATATAACCAATGGTGAGATTAATTAACAATACAATTGCCATCTCTTTTAAATTATATGCACACACGAATATCTATTATTTGATTTCAATGTTGGTTTTGTAGGTGGCTCATCTACAAAAACGTGTAGAATGATACATGATTCTAAAATTCCAACATCTTCAACCCCACATCGCATAGACATCATTGATTTAACAGATGACATAGAGTTATCATTATCTTCAATTACGAATGTCGTCGATCACAATAGGCCTGATATCAATTTGATGGAAAGTGAGATGGAAATTCCTTTGGACTGTGTCACAAATGGTATTCATTTATCATCATGATTATTTATTTTACGTATATTTAGTAATATTGCATTAATTCATTCGCACCAATAATATTTGAGTTTGTTGTGCCATTGACTATCTCAATGAACTCTCAGAAAATTTGGATTGCAATCCTCATAATGAATGTGTTTTCCGTAATCGTGCAAAAAAGCTATTCATGTCTTCAATTGGTACGTTCTCTGTATATTTTATTTTTATATTTTGTTTGATAAATATTGTTCTAAAAGTTTCTGGTACTTTAAATAATACAATAAATTATTATTTAAGTATTCTTACAGAATACATTTAATTTTACCAAATTTTGTATGTGTAAAATTTTAAATTTTAACTTATATATTTTTAAAAATAATCTTTTCTTTATTTATATATGTAGGTGTAGATTATTGGGATATTGGCGATCCAACATATGCATGTGGTTTTTGTGGTGCAATATTCTGGTATGAAGAAAGGTTATGTCGATACTATAATGCCAAGAATCCTAAACATTCTTTGTGTTGTATGCAAGAAAAAATCCAACTTCCACTTTTGAAAAAACCCCCTCAAGTGTTGCATGATTTGTTGTATGGGGTGAGCGCTAAAAGCAAACAGTTTCGCGAAAATATTCGATCATACAACAGCATATTTTGTTTCACGTCCATGGGTGGAAAAGTAGATTCAAGTGTAAATCGGGGTGGTTCACCTCCAGTGTTTAAACTACATGGTCAGAATTATCATTTAATTGGAAGTTTACTTCCATGTGAAGGGTCAAAGCCCAAGTTTGCTCAATTATATATTTATGACACAGAGAATGAAATTTCTAATAGAATATCAGTTGCCAGGTATTTTTCTATATCCACATTTTTTTTAAAATTAAATTTATCCATACTAAAACATATATAGTTGTTTGACTTATATAGATATGTATTTTTTTACAGGCAACGAAATGAAACGGATGAAATCCACTCTGAAATAATATGTGATTTGAAATCTATGTTAGATGACAACAACGTTTTGGTGAAGTCTTTTAGGATGGCCAAGGAAAAGATGATGCAGGAGAGACGATTAGACGTGAGATTAAGGTTGATAGGTAGAAGAGGTGGGGACGCAATAAGGTATAATCTTCCTTCAACATCCGAAGTTGCTGCATTAATTGTTGGAGATTTTGATGAATCTTTGGGCGATAGAGATATTTTAGTAGAAATGCAGACGGGAAAACTTCAACGTATCAATGAATTGAATGCTTCATATCTTGGCCTTCAATATCCTTTGCTTTTCCCATAGGGTGAGGATGGATACAGAGAAGATATATCTCTGTCTTCTTCTAAATCAAGTGCCAGAGGAAGAAAAAATTTCAGTATGAGGGAATTTTTTGCGTACCGACTCCATGATAGAAATTGTGATTCATCGACAATTTTGTGTTCCAAAAGACTTTTCCAACAGTTTGTTGTCGATGCATACACGATGATTGAATATGCAAGGTTGACGTATATTAAGATGCATCAAAAGCAATTACGATGTGAAATATACAAAGGCCTCCATGAAGCTCTTTTGCGTGGGGAAACAGATGCGTCTAGGCAAGGAAAACGAATTATACTACCATCTTCTTTTACTGGAGGGGCAAGATACATGATTCAAAACTATCAAGATGCAATGGCTATATGCAAATGGGCTGAATATCCAGATTTATTTATCACTTTTACATGCAACCCCAAATGGCCCGAGATCGTAAGATTTGTCGAGGCTAAGGGTTTGAAGACTGAGGATCGTCCTGATATTGTGAGCAGAATATTCAAAGCTAAATTGGATGGCTTGATCAAAGATCTTCGTAAGAACAGTATTTTCGGTGATGTTCAAGCAGGTAATAATTTTAAATATCTTGCATCAAACTATATATATATATATATATATATATATATATATATATATATATATTTGTTTGTATTAATTTTATGTATGACTTTTTTTAATAATAATTTAAAAAATGTTTATTAACCTTATTGCAGTTATATATACGGTGGAATTTCAGAAGCGAGGATTACCTCATGCGCACATTCTTCTCTTTCTCCATAAAAAAGACAAATTTCCAGGTGCAGAAGAAGTAAACGATATAATTTCAGCTGAAATTCCAGATGAGAAAGAAGATCCAATTTATTATGCAGCTGTGCGTGACTTCATGATTCATGGTCCATGTGGTGTGGTGAGAAAGAATTCTCCATGCATGTCAGATGGTCGTTGCACAAAACATTTTCCAAAAAAATTTGTTGACGTCACATCAGTAGATGAGGATGGATACCCAGTCTATAGACGTAGAGATAATGGGCGAACTGTTCAGAAGAATGGTGTTGATTTGGACAACAGATATGTCGTGCCACATAATCGTTATCTATTGATTTGTTATGGAGCTCATATGAATGTTGAATGGTGCAACCAATCTCGAGCCATTAAATATTTGTTCAAGTATATAAATAAGGGACACGATTGTGTGACTGCATCATTTTATCAGAGTGGTGATGATGAGAACTCAGGTAAGCATGTTGATGAAGTTAATATGTACTATGATTGCAGGTATATTTCCTCATGTGAGGCTGTTTGGAGAATTTTTGGATTTGACATTCAATATAGAGATCCACCAGTTGAGCGACTGAGCTTTCATCTTCCGAATGAACAAAATATAGTATTTTCTGACTTGGAACAAATCGAAAATGTTCTTGATCATCCTACTATTAATCAGAGAATGTTTCTAGCTTGGTTTGAAGCGAATAAAAAATATCCCAAGGCAAGAGAATTAACGTATGCTCAGTTTCCAATGAAATTTGTCTGGAAGCAAGATGCACGTGAATGGGTTCCAAGGAAACGAGGATTCTCAATTGGGCGCATCTTTTACGTTCCACCTGGATGTGGGGATTTGTATTACTTAAGATGTCTATTGAATGTCAGTCGCGGTGCAAAATGCTACGATGATATATCTTTTGTCAATGGTGTTCAATATCAGTCCTTTCGCGATGCTTGGTATGGATTAGGGCTGTTAAACGATGACAGTGAGTATATTGATGGTATTGTTGAGACAAGCCAATGGGCTTCAGCACAATCATTGAGAGTTCTTTTTGCTACCCTGTTATCATCAGATTGCATCAGCCGACCCGAAGCAGTTTGGGATTCATGCTGGACATACTTATCAGATGATATCTTTTGTCTTCAATTTCTGCATGGTGGGCTCTATAACAGTTGTGCTGGGTCTACTGATATTGAATATAATTAATCAGTATATATAATTTTGATATCATTTACCTTACTTTTTAGTAGCTCTATCTTATATAATTTTGATGAAGTTCTGACATTAAATATGTAAAAATCAACAATCAATTAAACTACTTAATGTTATCAATTTCAACTTCACTATTCATCCACACCTCATGGTTTGATTTCAATATTGAAGTCACTTATACACATTTTAATTAGGGGTAGTACGTATATAGTACGACATTGTATTGAAAATTATGATAGATAGGATGTGGGTGTCGAGTTTCGATCAGTTGAGAGCAGACATTATGACAGAGGTACACACATCTCCGTACTCCGTCCATCCCGAGAGTACGAAGATGTACCGAGACTTGAAGACGTTTTATTGGTCGTCGATGCTCTACTTTGACTTGCTGACAAGTCAAGCACTAGGATACAAAACGACCAACATATCGATATTGTATCGAAATTTTTAATATACTGAGTCTCAGCATAACAAAATTTTGGTACGTATAACTAACAAACTGATTATAGCAAAATTTTGCTATATATAGAAAGAACAATATCGGTATATACCGTTTTAAACCCAAAAATATATTGTTAAATGATTACAGCTTTATTATTTAAATATATATATATTTTAGTGCAATAATTGTTCTTGCTGGTTGAGGGATCAAACTATGGTGATTGGACTGTTGTGGTTTAAAAAATTTGAGTTGCACCATTACCACCAGCTATAGCTTTTAATAAACCGACAAGCGCTTGGTCCTACAATTGGTATCAGAGCCAAGGTCATGGGTTTTGATTGCAAGAAGTGCAATTATTGGGAGGGAGATTGTTGGACTGCAATAATAGTCCCTACTGGTTGAGAAATCGAACTATGTCACTTGAGCTGCTCTGTTGTTTAAAATATATAAGTTGCACCATATTATCAAAATATATAGCTTTTCTTAAAGCGATAAACGCTTGGTCCTACAATATATATTAATTTATATATATTGTTTATTTATTTCAGTATATACCGAAATTTGAAAATTTCGTATCGTTACCGTAATGAAAAGTTTGGTATCATTACCGTATCGTACTGAAATATTCTCTATATTGGTATGCCAAAAATTTAGGTAAATTCAGTATTTTTTAGTATGATAAACTCGATACACCAAATATTTCGGTATTTTTCCACACCTAGACTTGTGTAATAATAAGGAAAACATTTGCCCTAATATTAATTTGTTTGGTTGATAGTCCGAAAAGATTCGATATAAAGTAATCAAAATTTTAAAAGTAGGTATTTTATGTGACGATCACACGGATTTATGAGGCAAATTGATCCGACTCACATCTATAATGAAAAATAATTTTTTTGACATAAAAAATAGGGTAAAACTTTTTTCAGACAATCTCATGAATCTATATCCGTAATATGAATCGATCTGAACCATATTTGCCATGAAAAAGAAGGAATACTTTTGTCTTGAAAAATATCATTTTTTCTTGGATTATATCGAATAAGATATCCTCTTAAAAAAACCCATCTATAGTATTTTTTGTGTAAAAAGTAATATTTCGTTGGTCGTGTCAAATATGAGATAGTCGTCTCACAAAATTGACATGCGAGACTGTCTCGTAGAAATTTATATGAAATTGAAAAATATCACAAAGTAATCAAAAATGATAATATATTCACATTTTCGTAATTTCTAATATATTTGTGTGGAGAACCCAAAATTTCAATTGGTAGAACTAAAGTAAACTGATTTGGGTAGACTGATTTGAGTAAACTGAAATGAGGTAGAGCAGTTGCCCCTTCATTTGACATGTGTGAATTATATATTAATTAAATATTTAGATATATAAAAAAAAAAACCGGAAATAGTATTCCCATGACTTATCCGATCCTACACTTTTATTTAGTTTGTTTACTTTCGGAAAAGTACAAAATTCAAAGAAAAAGATATTTTTTTATCTTAAAATAAAAAAAATGTAATTTAAATTTTTAATCACCCAAATTTTATATTCTTTCCAATTATTAAAATTTATGTAAATCATCAAGTGCAAGTCAACAATGATTCAATCTAAATCTAAAAATTTAAAACAAACAAAACAAACATCATTATACAAAAAAATTAAAAATAAAAATTAGATGACCAAAAATTAAAAAAGATTACTCCTTCAGAAAAAAAAAAATTTAAAATACGTCACACAATACATTGATAACAAAAAAAACCATCAAACTAACAATCATTTTTACAAACTAAATCATCTGATCACAAATATAAGAAAATTCTGATAAATCCACAGTACATATAAGAAACCACAAACCCAAAATGATCAAATTACTCCAACATTCAAAGTTCACCAAAACTTGCCTTACTCGATCCAACATGATCAAAATTAGATTTTTCAATCGAATTCAAATGATATTCCATTCTTCTCATCACAAATTCCAAGTGCTCCAAACAGAAGAATTTCACGTTCTTTATCTGGTGCCTCCGAGATATGGGATAATTTTTGGATGTTAATGAACTTATCTTTTCGACTTCGATACATTAGTGTTGCTGCCTCTCTCGCCCTCGGCTCTGTGTGAGTCATTCCTTGCTGTGTGTTGAGGAGCCGAAGGAGAGTCCAGAGAGAAGGGGAGGCGAGCCTCATTTGTTGAGGCAATCATGAGAGAGCAACCGAGAGAGTGTGAGAGAGCGAGGCAGTAGGCGTGTTGTGGGTTGAGGGCAGTAGGTGTGAGTTGAGTTTGGGAAGAGCCTTTGTGGTCTTCGCCGTGGATTGCTGGTGGTTTGGAGAGTCGTAGCATCTGAGCCCCGGAATCCTTTATGTTAACTCACGTTTTATTGTTGGTTTGGTTTCCCTGTTCTGTTTGGTATTTTTGCAGCGTAGGAACAAGGAAGGATGAATAACGGCGGCGGATCGGTCGATGATTTCCCAACATTGGTATCAGAGCTTGGTTGCCGTTGGTTGTCGCCATCGGAGCAGTCGCCGGAGCCGCTGGATGCTGCCGCCGCCGCCTGGACAGCGCGCTGGCTTCGAGTGATGCCGCCGCCGACCTGCTGGACGTTGGGCTATCCACTGGTCGTTTGGGCTGCCCGTTGTGCCGTGACATTTGTTTTCCGTTGCAGTCGCCTTCGGTTAGCCGGGAACTAAAACTCTTACTTAGGGTTTCGATCTGGTATATTGGCTAGACCTCTTTTACTGCTTTAGTAGCGTAACCGCTGGCCACGGATTTATGTGTTGAGATTATGCATTGGTAGAAGCCTAGGCTTTGTGCATGTGTTGCTGGCCTAGGATTTATGTGTATTTGTTGCGAAATTTACGCTCGCAAGCATACGGTTATCAAGTTTTAGTAAAGAATGAGTAAAGTGTCGATCCCAGCTACTGCTAAGCCTGCTGTCTTCACTGGTTGTTGGCTTCTCCAAGCTACTGGGTGCACTACCTGCACCTACCCCTGCCCCGTGGAATGGGGTATCCAGACATACAAAAAAATACTGGATGTGAGCGACTATGCTCAATACAGAAGCAATGATATATACAACAAATATGAGCATGCAAATGACTATAAAATCCTGGGTAAAACAGTCTGCTCAGGACGCCATGAATACACAGCACCGTGCTAAAAGAGCGACTCCGCGGGGTACTCGTATATTCAACTATCAACTAAAGCGTTAATCCACCGTCGTGAGCTCCTAGTGATAGCAAAACCGGGGGCTGAGCCTCCCCAGACACGAATCCATAACGAGTAACTCATCACCGATGAAAACTGGCATGACTCACATTGTACTGGATGCAGTCTCATATAAAATCATGCATGTGCTAAAGCGGTAAAACATGGAATATATAGCACACACAAATGCAATATATTAACATATATATCATGCCTCCTATCTCGGTCAGTACTTACGTACCTTACTAAAGGCAATCCTAGCAGTCTCACTCTAAGTTTTAAGCTTATCATCCTCTCTACAATGCAAATACTCCTGCATCATTATTAAAACTTTAAAATCCTTAACTAAGCTAATGCATACTCCCAAATAATTTTAGGAAGCCAAAGCTAAACTTTCGTCCGTCGTCAGCCCGCTTATGGTGAGAGTTCCAAAACTTAGGCACAGCTCCGCTACTAGCTCCGTAGCGCCTAGACATTTCTGGCTCGCCAATAGGACGCCTAGAAAGCCTAAAACTAACTAAAAAAAGAAAGGAGAAGGGAACTTGGTGCACTTTGAAATGAGCATCGGCATCCACTTATATAGATGACGATCGAAAGCTCCGATTGTCTGATCGGACGCTTTGATCCTTGATCGGTGGTTCCGATCTTTTGCATGCACTACATGTGTCCTTCCAGCACATTGGAAGCTCCGATCCGTCCTTCGAAAGTTCCGATGTCCCATCACCATCGTCATTCCTTACTAGGGGTGTTCATTTTTCGGATAAAACCGAAAATCCAAACCGAAAAAATCAAAGACCGAACTGAATCGAAAATCGTATTTTGAAATTCGGATATAAATATTAGAACCGAAGTTTATTTTGTTCGGTTTTGGATTATATATGTCAAAATCGAACCGATCGAAAAAAACGAAATTGAGTTAGATTAATAATTTTATTTATATTTTATATTTACATTATATATGTTATAAGATGATATTTAATGAATGAATAATTATTTTGAATAATTTTTAGTTGATTGTTGTTTATTTATTTATTTATTGTTGTTGTTTATGTAATTTATAGTTAATTAATTGATTGTTGTTTATATAATTTTTAGTTGATTGTTATTTATGTAAGTCATTTAAACTTTATTTTTAAATTTTTTTAATAAGAAATCATGTAAAAAACATATTATATTTTACAATGTATTTATATTATTAATTTTAATAATTCTAACAAAATCAGAATAACCGTAGAAAAATTTGTTTTGTTTTTTTAAAATATTATAAGACTGTGGTTGAATGTTTGTCCTTATATTGTTTGTTATTTTTTTTGTTTCTTCATTCTATGACTATAACTTTAAGTTGTGTGTTGGGTATTTAAATTACATGTTGAATGAAATTTATGTTTCTTTTATTATGTTATGTATTATTAATGATCAAACCGACAAAATCGAACCGTATAAACCGGTCCATTATAGTACAAAAACCGAACTGAACCGAACCGAAGTAGAACGGTTTGACTTTGAATTACATTTTTTATAAATCGAAAATCGGAAAATCGAACCGAAATTAGACAAATTAAAATCGAAACGATCGATGAACACCCCTATTCCTTACATCATCACGCTGACGTCACTCGAAACTGCTGACTGGAGAAGATCGGAAGCTCCGATCTTAGATCGGACGTTTCGATCGTCTCGCTTCCGAACCCAAACGTTGCTTCCGATTCTGCACTGATCGGATGCTCCAATCCTTGTTCGGAAGTTCCGATCTCACTCGAGACTCAAGACTCTCCAGATGATTTTCGAGTGTTTTGGATCCATTTTTAAACTCCTTAGATTTTTTTGGAAATATTTTAATCATGTTTATTTAATCTAAACATGATCACTCCATTAATTACCAATTAATCCTTAATTCCGGATACAGAACACTCCATCTCATATATAATCAATTGTTAGGAAAACCTATCTTTGTATATTTTTTTTAAAATTATGAAATCTTGATTATCTAAAAAAAATATAAATATAGAATATTTATATATGAACAACTAATTTTTTTTTAAAAAACTAAACTTTAATATTCTAAGAAATTTCCATATTATTTTATAATATACAAATAATACAGTTTTATTATATAAAAAAATTATATCGATATACATGAAATTTTAATTACTTTTTTATTTAAAATATATAAAATTATGAGAGCAAGGTTTAAATTTTGATCTATCAAAATTTTACTAGTCTAATATGACAATAAAATATATATTTAAATCATACTATTTTAAATCTTAGAATTCATGTTGAAAATATAAAATATGGATTGTTTTTAACCTAAAAATAATTTATTCATGTTCAAACAACTTTGTAGAATAATTGTTGCAAAATATTCCAATAATCAAAATAAGAAAAATGAATATTTAAAACATTGATGTTGGAGATTGGTGCATGAGAGGGAGGGGAGGGGTAGTGTATACACTTTAAAAATATTTTGAGTTATAATAGATAATTTTTGAAATATTCAAAAATGAATATAACACCGAGAAATTATATCAAGTTTTAGTTAGAAAATAAAGCAAAAATACTCGAATAATACATCTAAAAATGATTAAGTATTTTGAAAATCATTTGAAAATATTTTATGTTGTGATGATAAAAATATTTTGGTTGAAGCTTACTTTGTATGCAAGATTTTGATATTTTATAGAATATATAAAATAATTCAACAAATCATCCAAAATAATAACGATAAGTAAATGCAAAAAATGTAAAGAGATACCAATTTGTTTATGCATGTTTGGAGACTCAACTTGAAACGACCCTGACTTACTAGTATTTTTTTTTCAATAAGATATTTCTTTAAAATACATTTTATTTAAAGATATTGATTATACATAAATATATATTACAATTTAAAATAATCTTCCATGAAATATTACTCTTAATAATGTAATTGCAGGCACATAACCTAAAAACTCAACAACAGTTAAAAATTCATGCATGCAAGCTTCATTACATAAATCATATTCAAAATCCTGCAAATCATGTAAAACAATGAAAATCTTCTAAACATATGCGAAAAATAAAAATGTCTAAAAATTCTATAAATAAATAGACTCATAATTTTTACGGAAAAGAATAATAATTTTGATTGTAAATATGAGAATGTTGATCCATAATTTCATATCCCAAATATCATCTCACACAACTCCATGTCTTGATTTTAACGATAGTTTTTTATTTCGAATAAATGATGAATGAAAAAGTTTAAATATTTTCGATCTCTCTTACGATATTAATCGATACAAAAAATATCTCAAAACTTTTGGTCGAGAAGATGTCGGATCGAAATTTTTTTGGGACAAAAATGAAATGAAATTCCAATGTTAATTAATATTTTAGTATGAAAATCAATATTTTAATATTTGCTGGTTATTCGTCCCAAATAGATGATAGAAAATGCTAAAGATGCAAGAGAATATAGGCTCTCCGAAAAAGGTCTGTAAAACGAGCTTTGTCTATGCTAACAAATGGTCACTGTCTTTATGCTGCATCCAAAGGTCCATGTTTTTTTTTGCGGTTATAAGATTATCTCAAATGCAAAAAATAAAATAAAATAAAATATCAAATGCGAAAAAACATGGGTCATTGGATCTCCATTCGAGCAATACCCAAATGGGATAACATAGACAAAACCTATAAAATGAATTCCCTGTGTATCAAAGAAATTGACATAGATAGGGGCGGGCAGATCAAAAGCAGTCACCCCAAACAAAATTTTTACGTTAATTACATACTACAAATTGTACAACAGTCAACAGTAATACTCCATGCATTTAAGCATATCACAGTCAAGAAATAAGGCTGTCAAGTTTTATCGAATATTGTGAAATTTGATCAACGCCAATTCTTGAATCAATATGAAGGATTAAAACATAAAACTGAATTAACCCAATATCTGGATCAAATAATGAGGCAAAGTTTATAGAAGTTTTACATCACAACTCCGTGACTACAACACAAGGCCGAATCGATGATTTTGAATTAGAATGAGTGAGTAGAGATGATATTAGATAATATTAAAATCTGTTTGAATAACATCATTTTTGAGAGTACGTGTGTGTATATATATATATATATATATATATATATATATATATATATATATATATATATTCACTTATCTAAAGAAGATATCATTCCATATATCAACTATCTTTCTGTTGATATTCTAACATAGAACTTTGGTTGAATACTCAATAAAATATTTTAATCATGTAACTTGTAAATGTTTGTTATTAATATATAAACTTTAAATAATTTTTTTCAGTCTTGTTTTGTCATAAACCACCGATTCATCGAATATTGCTGAGCTGATATTGATCGATGCTATCCTATGTGACTGATGTGACAAAAATTGAGTCTATATTAAACACATTACAATTATACCTAAACAAATTAAAATAAAAGAGAAAACGTCTTATTCTTTACACTACAAGAAAATCATCAATCCACAACAGGCAATAGACAACATTTTAAATGCAAAACTGTTGTCTTCTACCTTTCGACAACAGTTTTATTAAAAAAATATTGTTGTTGAGCGTTTTTCATTATCAAAGACAATTTTTTAAAAAATGATGTTTTTTACCTTTTTTTTTAGCTACAACAATAGTTTTTTTTACAACCGACAACAGTTTTTATATACTGTTGTTAATGAGAGTGTTTTTTGGAATCAAAGACAACATTTTTAAAAAACTGTTGTATATAATTGATGTCTTTTAATTAAATTTTTTTTATAAAAAATTCAATAATAATTTTTTTTGAGCCAAAATAATAATTCTTTTAAATAAACTACGATAAGGGATCCCAACACGACATATTTTGCACCTAAGCCCCAATTTCTTGGCTCTCTTCCACGTTATTCTTCATCCGTTTCTATCGCACGTACGTCACCGGAGAGGTCCGACGACCTTATTCCAGCCTACGCAAGAAGATTTCTTTGTCCTAAATTGCAAGAAAAAAACTAGTTATTAGACCCCTCTTTTGCGAATGAAGCTCCTGATCTTCTTCCTCATGATTTCGTCCACTTGTTTGTTGTTTTGGTCGATTGAATGTTTTATTTGAACCCTAGACTATTTCGAACCTAGCCTAGCCGTTTACCCCTTTAACTTATTCAAGGTTATGGAAAAAAAATTAGTAGTTTCGAAAAAAAAAATCCAATTATACGTACATGGTGAAAATCGAACTTTGTCGTGTTACAACTTAAATGATTAAAATTGCATTTTCTCCTTTGATCCATATGACACTTTTCAATCCCTTTTTGAATGATGATATAATTATATATGACTAAAAATCAGAAAATATTAAAAAAAAAAAAACAAATAGCAGTCATATAAGAAAATAATATAAATAAATTAACAGAATAACTGATTTACCAATTTTCAACCACAATTTACTTAAATGAAATTATGAAACACACAAAATAACAAACAAGTGTCAAAATCTCTTGCTTAGCAAAAGGTGTCGTACTATTTTAAAATAAAACCATTAAAATTGTTATTGGATGAAATATTATGCATTCTTACATGAGAAATCGAGTTGATATACTTTTCAAGTGTCAACAAGTGGTCCTCCAGTTTGTCTATATGTAAGATAAAGTCAAAAGAAAGTGATCAACTTTGATCCAAACATTAGATGTGGTATGTACTTCTTAAGATTTGTTTCCAACTCAAAATTTCACATCATAAAAAATAAAATCAAATAGTAGCTTCTAGTAAAAACGTAATCCCAATATAAATATTGATCGGGTTTTTTTTAATAAACTATTATAAAAAATAATTTTTATAATCAAACTATAACAAAATGTGGCACTTTAAAAATCTATAATAAACCGAGATCCGAGGAATTTCTTCATATTTACTATTTTTTTTTAAAATTTAAATTATCAAAATTATGGCCAAAACCTTTAAAAAAATAATTGTGGCTTTTTTTATTTAAAAAAATTGAGATAATAAATTATTTATTTATTTTAATTTTGTCTTTCAGATTATCAGATCAATATATAATAATAAATGACGATATATTTTTAATAAATAAGATGATATTTATATTTTATAAATTTTTCAATGCCCTATATTATTGAATTTTTGTATCAAAAAACCATAAAAGAAACTTCATGTTCTTTCTTAATTTCACCATAAAAATTAACGCTTTCAGAGTATAGTTTTTAGCTGTTTATTTTAAATTTTATGCAATAATCACATGTTGGAGAATTTCAGTGATAACAAGTCAAAACAAAACCAAGTAAATTAATCAGACTCATCAAAGATTAAAGATTATAATCTATGAAAGATAGCCAGATCAAAGTACCGCAATAAATTCATCAACCAGATCGAAGCCTCATCCGATTTCTAATCGTTGAAGAAAACGACAAAGTCATTTAATGAGATTTTGAACGTTGCTCGGCCTACGTTCTAAAGTCAAGATCTGTGAGCTAGGATTGAGATAGGTTGGCAGCTCAAAATCAAAAATTGTTGGCGGCTCACTAAATACTTTTGAAGACTATAAATACTCAAGTATTTTGGAGATTCAGGACATGAGACCAAGAGTGAAAATTACAAAGCAATCAAATCAAAGTTGAAAAAGCCTTCACTCAATACACGAACTCAGATACTTATCTCATCAAATCAAAGTCTCGATATTCTGAGTTTAGAACACTACAGATCGATCAAGCTCAAAGAAACACTTCAAATCGATCAAGATCAAAGCTACAGCTTTCCAGATAAAATCATCGAAGCATACTCTATTGCTTCACTTTGTAAACTCTAAGTAGAAAAGTTGCTCTGCTTCGAGTAAAGAGTATTGCTAGGAGTTCCTATCAAAAGATTGATTGGATTGGATTTGTACAAAGGGATTGTATAAAGTCAAAGTCTTCTAATGAATCCTTCTGGAAACAGAAGAAGGGGTGACGTAGGAGAATTCATCTTCGAACATCCAGAAACAAGCCTATCTCTTTACTGCATTTATTTCATCTTATCTGCATTAGTATTATTAAGCATTCAACCTGTGAGAAAGATTTCTTCCGCCTGACTTGTTCAGATCTTTCAAGCATATCAAAAGTTTTAAGCAATAAAACTTCTGTCTGATTCTTACAAATTAGATCGAAGTACCCGCAAAATTTTCAATTGTGTATTCACCCCCCTCTACACATATTTCGATCCTAACAAGTGGTATCAGAGAGGTTCTTGCTTATCACCTGAATCGTCTCTAAAACTATGGCATCTTTAGCTATGACATCGTTTAGTAAAATCCCTATGTTCTCAAAAGAAGATTATGATGACTGGAAAATTCGTATGCAGACACATCTATCAGCACTGGATGATGATATGTGGTTCGTTGTAACAGATGGACCAATGAAGATTATGAAAGTCAACACTGCTGTTGCTATTACTGAAGGTGCTTCTCAGATGATAGAAAAGCCTCGATCCGAATGGACTTCTGAAGATAAAAGGAAAGCTAATCTTGACAATGTTGCCAGAGACATTCTATACAAAACTCTGGACAAAAACATGTTTAGCAAGATCAAAAGCTGCACTACTGCCAAAGAAATATGGGAAAAGCTCACTCAATTATGTGAAGAAAATGATCAAACAAAGGAAAGCAAACTCATGGTGGCCATTCAAAAGTTTTACAATATCAAGATGAAACCAGGAGAAACGATGAATGAATTTGACGAAAGATTCAGTAGTATCATGATCGAGCTGAATGCACTTGGAAAGAGTTATAGTAATCGTGAAGTAGCACTCAAAGTCATGAGAGCTCTACCACGAGAATGGGATGTAAAGACAGTCGCTATGAGGGAATCCAAAGATCTCAATAAGATCGAACTACATGATCTATTTGCAGATCTTAAAGCCTATGAATTCGAGATGGGTGTTCGAACTGAGGAAGACACATCAACATTACAAGTTACCAAAGCTCTTACTGCAATAGATGAATCTCCTGCAACAAAGACTGCAGAACAAATCAGTAGCGATGCAATGTCACTATTTGTAAAGAAGTTTGGAAGATTCATGAGGAAGAATCACAACAGCTTTCAAAGAGCTAACAGATCAAGCTTCAAACCAAAAGAACCAGTTGAAGAAAATCGAGCTATTTACAACTGCGGAAAAGAAGGACACTTCATAGCCGACTGTACCAAACCCAAGAAGGATGAGAAAAGAACATCATACAAGAAGAATTCAAGAGAAGAAAGGAAGAGATTCAGCAAGAATAAAGAACAAAAAGCCCTATTAGCAGATGAAAGCAATAGAAAATGGGCAGAATCAGACTCCACCTCATCTGACTCAGAGACATCGTCAAGTGAAAGTGAAGAAGAAGCTGTCAAATGCCTTATGGCAAATAACTCTGATATTCCAGACGATGGAGAGGTACTTGACTTTACTTTTGATGAATTTAGTAGGGAAGATCTTATTAATGCATTAAATGAGATGGTTATTGAATATCGTACACTATCTCAAAAGTTCGATGAAGTCAGAACAAATGAAAAGGGCACAACAGATAAGTCAGATCAAAGTAACTCAAATGAGTATACTGGATCAGACACTCTAAAGGCTCAGATAAATTTGTTAATGGCTGAGAACAATGATATGAGAAGTAAGCTGCAAGAAACTTTATCTGAAAATCAGAGATTAACAGATCTAGTAAAATCTTGATTGATATCCTTAGATAAACTTACAGAAATGCAAAAGCAAGCTGGTGATAAATCCGGCTTAGGCTACATCACAAATGAAGGAAGTTCATCTATCTCAACCACTCAATCGTGTCTGGAAAACAAAAGCTCCAAGTATTTGAAGTTTGTGAGATCCAGCACGATATATGAACCAGAGATTCCTATGACATATTCAATAACTCATCTGAGCAAACCCTTACACAGAGGGCTGGGATATGTTGAGCCAGAAAAATCTAAGTCAGGATGGACTAAACCTAGATCAAATTGGTCTAGAAATGGTTCTGAAAGACAAAGAACTTCACCAAATCAACATAAATAGCATTCTAATAGCTCTTATAGAAAGTATTGGAAGTAAAATAGGAATAATCGATCTGATCACAACACTTGGCACACACATCACAATGTACAAAGGTCATCAAATAAATATGTTATTCCCAAAGGACAACATCATAGAAATTCTGTAAGGATAATCCAAGTATGGATTCCAAAGGGATTAATCCAGCGTGGACCCAAGTAGGAATGGGGACCAAAGTTATTTTATTTCATTTTTGTAGGAAAACAAGGGCGAATTGATCAAAAAAACAGTCTGGTACCTGGATAGTGGATGCTCAAGGCATATGACAGGAGACAGAAGAATGCTATCTGAATATATACCAGGATCATGACCTAAGATTACTTTCGGAGATAACTCTAAAGGTACAACGATGGGTAAGGGTAAGCTTATCCATGGGAATATTTGCATTAAAGATGTATTACTTGTAGAAAATTTAAAATATAATCTGATTAGTATTAGTCAATTGTGTGATTATGACTACTGTGTAGAATTCCAAAAGCACTCTTGCATTGTAAAAGATCTATCTGGACTAATCAATATGACAGGAGAAAGAAGTGGAAATACTTATAAGGTAAATTGGTCAGATCAACCACTCACTACAGTTTGTCTGGTATCAACTAAGATGAACCAACATTGGTTATGGCACAAGAGACTAAATCACTTGAACTTCAAAGCGTTAGCCAATCTGAGTAAACATGAATTGGTTACAGGTCTGCTTAAAATCGAGTTTTCAAAAGATAAAGTTTGTTCTGCATGTCAACTAGGTAAGCAGATTAGATCAACTTTTAAAAACAAAGGATGTAAATCATCCTCCAAAAGCTTAGAACTATTGCACATGGATCTTTTTGGTCCTATTCCAGTAATGAGCTTAGGGGGAATGAAATACACCCTGGTTATTGTTGATTATTTCTCGAGATTCACTTGGGTGATTTTTTAAAATCCAAAGATCAAACTGGCACCCAATTGATTAAACTTCTCTTAAGACTTCAAAATGAGAAATCTCAATCGATTAATAAAATTAGAAGTGACAGAGGAACCGAGTTTACAAATCAAACTCTGTCTACTTATCTTGAAAATCATGGAATCAAGCATGAGTATTTGGCATCTAGAACGCCACAACAAAATGGTGTTGCAGAAAGGAGAAATAGAACTCTAAAGGAAGCTGCTAGAACAATGATTGCTGATTCAGGTATTTCACAAAAGTTTTGTGCAGAAGCTGTAAATACAGCTTGTTATACTCAGAACAGATCAATGATTAATAAGAAAGTTGGAAAAACACCTTATGAGATCTGGTATGGTAAAGTTTCAGTGATATCATACTTCAAGGTATTTTGTTGCAAATGCTTCATTCACAACAATGGTAAGACTCATCTGACTGCACTTGATGTCAGATCAGATGCTGGCTTATTTCTTGGTTACTCATCTGTTAGTAAAGCTTATAGAGCATTTAATACTAAATCTCTAACAGTTGAAGAATCAGTTCACATTGTTTTTGATGAGACACCTGTCACTAATGAATCCTCAAGCTTAAATGATCTTAGTAACAGAATAGAAGAAAGCTTGTCACAGATGATGAAGAAGATCCAGATCATACAAAACATTCAATATGAACCAGATCAAGCTGAAGAACAGAGACCAGAAGAACCACCAGTGGATAATGAGATTACAACAAACACAGATCATGTTGCACATCACGATGTTCTAAATCAACAAGAAAATTCAGATCAACTTGGTCCAAATTACAGATGGTCCAAGAATCATCCACAAAAATTGGTAATAGGTAATCCATCTGCACCTTTGAGAACCAGATGTCAGATGATTAATGAATTTATACATGCTGCTTTTATCTCTCATATAGAACCTAAGAAAGTAGAAGAAGCTCTTCTTGATAGTAACTGGATAGAAGCCATGCAAGATGAATTGAATCAATTCGAAAGAAACTCTGTCTGGCATTTAGTTCCTAGACCCTCAGATAAATCTATAATAGGAACTAGATGAGTATTTAAAAATAAACTCAATGAAAGTGGTACTGAAGTAAGAAATAAAGCTCGCTTAGTAGCACAAGGTTACAGACAAGAAGAAGGTATTGATTTTGATGAAACCTTTGCCCCTGTTGCTAGACTTGAAGCTATTAGAATATTTCTTGCTTATGCTGCTTTCAAGGACTTTAAGGTATTCCAGATGGATGTTAAAAGTGCATTTCTCAATGGTCTTCTCCAAGAAGAAGTGTTTTTAGAACAACCCCCAGGATTTGAAAGTCAATCTTATCCAGATCATGTATTCAAACTGGATAAAGTTCTTTATGGGTTGAAACAAGCTCCATGAGCTTGGTATGATACCCTCTCACTTTTTCTCAATAATCATGGTTTTACTATTGGTTCTGTAGATAAAACTCTTTTTAAGTTTGTCAAAGATGATCATACTTTATTAGTTCAAATATATGTTGATGATATCATATTTGGGTCATCTAACCCCAAATTATGCAAAAAGTTCTCTAAGATGATGCAGGACAAATTCGAGATGAGTATGATGGGAGAACTTATTTTCTTTCTGGGATTGCAAGTCAGACAAATGGAAAAGGGAATATTCATTAACCAGGTCAAATACACTTTTGAATAAATTTGGAATGGAGAATTGCTCTGCTGCTAGTACCCCAATGGGTGCTTCAATCAAACTGGACAAAGATGAAGCTGAGCCTTCAGTAGAAAAACTCTATTCAGAGGACTTATAGGATCTTTGCTTTATCTAACAACAAGCAGACCAGATATAATGTTCTCAGTCGGTCTATGTGCAAGATTTTAGTCTGATCCAAAGCAATCTCACTACATTGCAGCAAAAAGAATCCTAAAATATCTTAAGGGAACTCAGAATGTTGGTTTATGGTATCCAAAAGATTCTAGTTTTAATCTAATTGGTTACTCAGATGCAGATTATGCAGGTTGCAGAATTGATCGTAAAAGCACAAGTGGGACTTGTCAATTTCTTGGTGACAAGATTATTTCTTGGTTCAGTAAGAAACAAACATCTATTGCTACATCTACAGCAGAATCAGAATACTTAGCCGCTGGAAGTTGTTGTGCACAATTGCTCTGGATTCAACAGCAACTCAGAGATTATGGTGTTGATTCATCTGAATCACCAATCTTCTATGATAATACAAGTGCAATTGCTATCACATACAATCCAGTTCTACATTCCAGAACAAAGCATATTGATATCCGTCACCATTTCATCCGAGATCATGTTCAAAAGAAAGATGTTCGTCTGGAACATGTTTCAACTGATTTGCAAGTTGCCGATATTTTCACCAAACCTTTACCCGACGCTAAGTTTTCTTATTTTCGAAATGTTCTTGGTTTAATTGATATTGATTAAATTAAGCACATGTTTAGGGGGAATAACTTCTTAATTTTTATATATCTGCTCGTTCCAGTACTGTTTAACAGATAAAAACATAAAGCTTATTACATTTCACTCATTTGTCTCATAAGCTACATGAGCAAGATCTATTCTACTACGCATATCTCGGCTCCAGTTGATCATCCAAGCACTTAGGGAGCCTTGACCATTGCAGACGTCATCCTCAAAGCAATTGTTCTGCATTTCATCTCGCTCTGTGAGGAGAATGAAAAGCCGAACTCCAGAAGACTTCAAGACGTCTCTAGCATGCTGAGTACCAAGCAAAAACTTACATCGCTGCATTCTAGCACAATTTCGACGATGCATTGCAAGAGTCACCGGAGGAAGATTTGGACGAGGACAGCGAATGGAATCCAGGAATTTCCACATTCTCATTCCGCGCTCAAACAATCTCCTTCTGTATAAATCCTTCCGGATCTCATACTCTTGTTTAACAGATGGAACAACGGTGATATTATTCTCACTTGCCATTTACTCTTAATGCTTTAAATTATGTGTTGCTAGTGCCTTGTAACCTTGCTTCTTATAGGAACAGATAAATGAATGAAAGGACTTCAACCACTTCATCCTCTTTAAACATCCAATCAACTTCTGCTTATTTATTACGGGAATTCAATTTGATCTGCCTAGATCGTGATAATCCTTCTTGAGATTCTCAAAACCTTTTCTAATTCTCTTTGACTTTATTGCAGAAAGTTGATAAGTCACAAGACTATTTTACAGACAGCTTGTCCAATCACATTTATTGTATTTTATCTTCTGTGTATTTTGCTTCGTAACCTTCAATATATCATCATTACTTTCTGTCTATTTTTTAATTAGTTCAATTTTTTTTTGGGTAACCTTCCATCTGATTTTGAATATTTCATCCGACTAAAGATGAAACGTTGAATTGAACTTTCATCTGGATAATTTCCTTACTGTTTAAGAGTTCTTAGATATTATGTTTGTTTAAATCATACTCAAAACTCAAAACATAGGAGAAAAACATAATATTTCATTGCATTCCTAAAAAAGGCTTCATTACATTTTTCTTACTAACTTAATATTCTAGATTTTATCTCATTGGCCCCCAGATCCTCTTACTCACATCAGCATCCAGACGCCACCTGTGCAACCACTTCAGCATAATCGGATCAAAGAGCCTACCCTTGTACTCACCTGCATCGACCAGATGAGTGAGGACCTTCACTTCTTTCCTATACATCAGAAAAGAAACACCCTGATTCGAGAGGATCTCCTCAACGCTTATGGCACCCAGCAACTCCATATACTTGTCCTTATGATCCTCAAGCTCGCAAACATCCTCATACTTGCATGGAGGGAACGCCGCTTGATGATACATCCGAATTTCTTCCACTTTAAACCAGAGTCGCATAACCCACTTCAGGATGAATTCCTGAAGTTCTTCCTTGAACTCTTCAACAGACAGATTAGAACTCATTTTCTCTATCAGAGTTTATGATTTAAATAGGATACTCGGAAGATACATCCGAGTGGTCTATTTATAAGGGATTTATTCACTCTTTTATTTATTAATGACGATATGCATTCCCGAGACATTATTAATATTATTTCTTTTACCACGTGCTGGACATCTCTCTCAGCCGTATTTTTTTTTGAATTTGAAAAGTTGCTTATGTCATCTATCACGTGCTTAGGCCCTTAAAACTTATCGGAAAAATTGCCTCTTCTACACTCCGCATTATTCTGAGCCCTAAATTACTTCTTCTTTGCAAAGAACATATAACTCGCATTTATTTCTCGATTTTGCAGGAACAAGATGACACCCATTACCCAAAACTTTCTTCTCATCGACTTTCACACCATATTCGATCTACAAGATCAAGGATTGGTGGATATGTTCAGAAAGATTGAAGCATCTGGGCTGCGGAAATTTCTCGAAGGTGGGAAATTGCTTTACAAGCAAGCCCTACCAAAGTTCTTCCAGACGGCCAAAGTTGAAGAAGACTCCATCTCTGCAAGTCTTGGTGGAGAATTCGTCCGGATTACATCTACCCTCTTCACTTCTTCGTTCGATTTGCCAAGACATGGAATCACTGATTTTTCATCAATTTCTACTGAAACAAAGAAGCAGATGAAGAGCATGTACTCTTTGACAAACAAACCAGTCCGCATTCCTTGCAAGAAGAAGGAATTGAAGATGAAATTCAGGATTTTGCACGATATTATGGCCAATCTCTTCTGGCCAAAGCAGGTTCTTTCGATGCAATTACATCTGAAAAATTTGATGTTATGGTTGCTATCTCTGCTGGTGTTACCGTAAATTGGTCAGTTGTTTTGTTCAAAGTTCTATCTGCTATGATAACTGCACCTACAGAACAATCTCAAGGATTTGCAGTTCAGATAAGAGATATCTTGAATGATCTGAATATCCATCTGGGACCCTCATCTGCACTTCATCCTCACAAGACTTTAAATGAAAGAGCCATTGATATGTACAAAGCTAAGCAATTGATTATTTTTAAGCGTGGCTCATCTCATTCCGATGATATTGAGGATTTAATGCTCCAAGATGAGTCCAAGTCCCTGGCCATCACATCAACACAGGAAGATACACCTTATAGGAGAAATGTTCCCAGAATAAAGACTACAGCAAAGAGAAAAGCTTTAATTTATTCATCTGAATCGATCAGGTTACTATGGCTGCTGTTATCCCACCTCATCCGCAAAAGAAAAGAAGAATAGTCAGGCTTCCTCCTCGGATTCCACTGCCTATTCCACCTGCACCAATTCCAGCTATTCCCCTCTCTTTTGTGGAAAATGTTGTTCCACCAGTGACTCAGCTCAATATTTCCATGCTCCAGTCCGGATTTTTCAAACAGCCTGATGATGTACCAAATCTACTGTCAAACATTCAAAGTTTTATTGATCTGACTGCTGAGCACATTATAAAAAATGTGGATATAAAAATGAAGTTGTTTGACAAATGGTTCTTTCATCGGACTGAGGATCTTTTCGTCAACATCAAGGAATTGAACACACTGGACAGGATTGCAGCACTTGAAAATAAAATCCTTGAATGGGCTGAAACTAAAATTGTGTCAAGAGCCTTGAACAGAAGAGAGTTTGTTCAACTTAGGCTACGGGAAAGCACTCTTCGACACCTCATTCGAACACAGAGAACCAAGTTCAATCCAACCAGTCTAGATTGATAAGACCGCCGCATATAACCAACTGGAAAACGATGCTAATCTGATGACAGCAAATGCTCAACTTACGCGACAAGAATTTCCATTAGAAGCATCAGTCAGAGTTCAACCTCCCTCTTCAGCTACTCCATTTGATACAGATGAACAATCTCTGATGGATGAAATTATTTTCTCTGTCAAACCAATCAATCCAAGCATTTCATCAGCTAAGGATACTTCTGTTCCAGAAGAGTCATTGATCAATGATGATGTTCCCACAGATCAGTTGGCTCAGGAATTTCAATCCAAGGAACCACTAATTTCTCCTGTTCTTGAAGATACATCAATTGATCATACAGATCAGCCTGACTCTTCTGTCCCTCCTGAACTTTCAGCCACTGAGAAGGAAATAGAAGTGCCACTAGCTGCATCTACAGTTCTCCACATTCTACCAGATGAAACTATTACTTCTGTTGCAGAACAAGTTGCGGATTAATTGCAAGTTGGTACATCTATTCCGGATGATTCCTTTATTGAAGATATTATCATGGACTCTCCAGAACGAACAAAGACCTCTGCTTTTGATCCGAACACAGCATTGGCATCATTTGTTTCAAATGAAGAACAAAGTCCTCTCTTATCTGATGCCTTCCTGGTGACAGACTCTTCTGAACAACTGGTAATGGATCTGCCTCCTATCTTTGAGATAGTTAGAACTGATCTTATTCATAGTATATTCAGGCCTATTACCATTATGTTCAAAGACAAGTTGAATCTTCCATGTTCATCTCTTTCGGAGATCTCAATCACAGATCCAGATATGACTTACAAGCTTATAAGGGATATTGATCCTACACCTTCTGCTGTTACTGCTCCTCTGCTTCAACTTTGTGCTTCTACTTCTTCTGACGCCACTGAGCCTTCTTCTCCTTTGATCCAAGATATACCAGAACAACACTTAACTAATTCATTCGCTCAACTCTCTACCATAATCGGTGAACTACAAGCTAATCAGTTGCAAACTTCTACTGAGTTTCGTGATTTCAAATCACATGTGCTGACAATGGTAAAACAACGTAAGTGAATCTGTTATGTACGTTCGAAAGTAACACACTGCAGAATATATAAATATCCTTCGGAATCTTGACAGTCTAGAAGCCTCCACTGAAGCTCACAACAAGCAGATTCATGACACTTTTGGTACCCAACTCATAGTTATCCTAGATCTTTTATCTGAGGGTGGTGATGCCAAAAAGGGGGAAAAAGCTACTGAGTCAAGAGCCAAAGGCAAGGGAAAGAAGTAAAAATTTTCAGATTAGAAGAAAAGCAAAGACAAGCAGATCAAGTCAAGGAATCCTCTGTGAAATTAATTTTTGACATTTATTTTGTCTAAAATTATTTTTTTGATCTATGTCAGAAACTTTTGGAAAAGTCTTTTCGTTGATAGTCTTCATATTTTTTGATCTGGATATTAACTTGTTTTTGACATCACCAAAAAAGGGAAAATTGTTGGAGAATTTCGGTGATAACAAGTCAAAACAAAACCAAGTAAATTAATCAGACTCATCAAAGATTAAAGATTATAATCTATGAAAGATTGCCAGATCAAAGTACCGCAATAAAGTCATCAACCAGATCGAAGCCTCATCCGATTTCTAACCGTTGAAGAAAACGACAAAATCATTTAATGAGATTTTGAACGTTGCTCGGCCTACGTTCTAAAGTCAAGATCTATGATCTAGGATTGAGATAGGTTGGCAGCTCAAAATCAGAAATTGTTGGCGGCTCACTGAATACTTTTGAAGACTATAAATACTCAAGTATTTCGGAGATTCAGGACACGAGACCAAGAGTGAAAATTACAAAGCAATCAAATCAAAGTTGAAAAAGCCTTCACTCAATACACCAACTCAGATACTTCTTTCATCAGATCAAAGTCTCGATATTCTGAGTTTAGAACACTACAGATCGATCAAGCTCAAAGAAACACTTCAAATTGATCAAAATCAAAGCTACAGCTTTCCAGATAAAATCATCGAAGCATACTCTGTTGCTTCACTTTGTAAACTCTAAGTAGAAAAGTTGCTCTGCTTCGAGTAAAGAGTATTGCTAGGAGTTCCTATCAAAAGATTGATTGGATTGGATTTGTACAAAGGGATTGTATAAAGTCAAAGTCTTCTAGTGAATCCTTCTGAAAACAGAAGAAGGGGTGACGTAGGAGAATTCATCTCCGAACATCCAGAAACAAGCCTATCTCTTTACTGCATTTATTTCATCTTATCTGCATTAGTATTATTAAGCATTCAATCTGTGAGAAAGATTTCTTCTGCCTGACTTGTTCAGATCTTTCAAGCAGATCAAAAGTTTTAAGCAATAAAACTTCTGTCTGATTCTTACAAATCAGATCGAAGTACCCGCAAAATTTTCAATTGTGTATTCACCCCCCTCTACACATATTTCGATCCTAACATCACAATTATTTGTTTGTTTGGTACGTAGAAAATCATTTCACTATTGGATATATATCTTTAAAAAATGAATATTTATCTGAGAGTAAAAATTAAATAGCTATAAAAAATAATTTCACAAAAAAATAAAATTGCTTTAATTAAGGACATATGTGAGAGTTAATTTGCCTTTAGATGTTCTCGGCCACGTGATTAAGAAAATTTGATAAAAGCACTGGGAAATTCAATTCTTAATTGGAAAATATCAAAATACATAAAGTACACACCCTTATTTCTTGAAATCATTTTTTAGATGAAAACCAGTTACTTATTATTTTGAATTTTGAATGAACCAATATTTTAAAGTTTGACACGTCTCCGAAATATAATGTAGGAGGGTTTTTTTTTAAGTAAATATAATAAATTTTAAAAAAACTTAAACAAATATAACAAATTCTAAAACTTTTAAAAAATATAATAACGTGGGATTTGAAACCCCACTTTCTTGAAGAGTTGGGGTTTGAGACCACGACTCCTCATTTGTTATTTTCGAGAGGTCGAGGTTTGAAACCCCTAATCCTCATAGCCTATATATATATATATATATATATATATATATATATATTCTTTTCATTAGTATTTTTTAGTTTTATATTTACAGATTTAATTGTTTTTGCATGTTAAAAAAACAGTTAATATGATTAAAAAAATTTAGTTGTTTAAAATTTTTATAATACAGTTGAACTTTTATAAATTAATTAATAATATAACGACGATGATATTTTACTAATTTAAAAATGCATTAAAAATTAATAAGTTATTATTTATAGAGTATTGTTGATTCAAAATGAATAAAGATTAATTATATAAGAAAATTGTGTTTATTAATTTTCATAGATTTATATAAGAGTCTTCTAAATCGAAATTGAAAAAATTATTATTTTCATAATTAATAATTATAAAAAGTATTTTTAAGGTTTTATATGCATATATTGTTCACCTATTATAAAATTTAGAATGAAATAAAATGATAAAATAAACTTTCATAAATTTAATTTTTGATAAATTAATAATTTTTATAAAATATAATTTTTTTCAATCTCTATTTGGATTGATATGTTAAATTAATAGTTTTAATAAATTAATAAGATTAATTTTTTTTAAAAAAATCTTATAAAAATCTATAAAAATAAACATATATAACCAAAACCGCGTTCATTCAATCAAAAAATAATTTTTAAAATAATAATTTATTAATTTATCGGTTAATTGAGATCTTTCTAAAATTGAATATCATTGATCAAAATATTATTAATTTATAGAAGTTCTACATTATTGTAAAATTCCAAACATCTAAAATATTACTAACTTTCGTTTTTTTTAAAAAAATACTATTAACCATACTCGTTACTTTTCAAACATGTAATTAATAAATTGAAAAAAAAACAAATGTCTATCTACGAATTCCAGGATTTACAAAATATATTTTTTAAAATAATAATTTATTAATTCATCTATTAATCAAAACTTCTCTAAATTATTATTATTATTATTATTATTATTATTATTATTATTATTATTATTATTATTATTATTATTATTATTATTATTAAAAAAATTTCCCGTAGACACCATATTTTCATTTACTGAGATTGATCATGTGTGTTATAAATATTACACTATTATTTTTATTAGTTTTTTTCTAAAATTTTTATATTTTAAATTTTTATATTTTTTTAAACTAAACACTATAGATAAGATAAATTGATAGACAAAAGCTTTCCACGACAAGATGATTTCAAAAGGGTCTTTGAAGCCGGTCAAAAAGTTTTGTTATATCACTCACGACTTCGATTATTCCCAGGTAAGTTGCGTTCTAGATGGATTGGCCCGTTTGTTATCACTAATGTTTTTCCTCATGGTGCAGTAGAGATAAAGATCTTGGAAACGTCGAAAATATTCAAGGTGAATGGCCAACGCCTGAAGCATTACTTTGAAGGGGTCCAAGCGAATGAGGAAGAGGATGCGCATGATCTCACACTCGATGATCCGCCACAGATTGATTAACTCACAGCATCCAGTCGGGCTAACGACTATAAACCAAGCGCTTTGGGAGGCAACCCAAAATTTTTATTCTTTTTCTCGTCTTTACACCTCTGTTTCATTCATTCATTTTGTCATTTTATCTTAGTTTTTACTTTATTAATTTTGTGTAACTTAAGAGCTGATATGGTTTTACTTTTCCACAGGTTTTGTCGCAAAAAATTGGACAATTCGAAGCCATAGAGCGCGCGCCCCATTATATTGCGCGGCCGCGCCACCTCTGTATCAGAAGATTTATATTTTTGCGTAGGCCAAGAGCGCGCGCTCCACTCTAACGCGCACCCGCGCAGCTTTAAAGTCAGGACATTTTATTTTTGCATAGCCCAAGAGCGCGCGCCCCACAACATTGAGCGCCCGTGCAATCCCTGGGCACCCAGTCTTGCAAATGCGAAGCACATGAGCGCGCGCCTCACTTTCATGCGCGCCCGCGCGATCTGCCATCTCGAGAGAGAAATTGTGCGAAGCTTATGCGCGCGCGCCCCACAACATTGAGCGCGCGCGCGACGGGATATATAATACACTTTTTCGAGTTTGTTGTCTCACATTCTTTCCCAACTCTTGCAAACTTCTCTAAATCCCTAAATCCCTAATCTCACGAGATCGATTTCATTCACCAAATCCCTTCTTTGGAGCGATTTGTCTACTACAATCTCCCAAATCCTTTCCCCAATTTCTCTCAACCCATCGAAGAAGCGTGGATTTTGGTCGGATTGCTCACATTGTTCGTAGGAGTTGTTTGGAGCTTTTCAAGTCGGACATCGAGTTCGTTATTATATTGGGTAAGTGTTGGTTTTCCTCTTTGGGTTTGAAGCTTTCCTTCACGCCGATATTCGTATTGTGAAGTTGTGAAGTGAATTTTGTTGAAGTTTGGGGGGGGCATATTATTTCTGCATTGGTTGTTTGGTGATTGTGGTGGAGTCGTGCCGTGGGTGTATTGTTGAAGCTAGAGGAAAGAAGGGTGTGGTATTGTGGTTTTTGTGAATTTTCAGGAGTGCACACCACGTGTTTGTTATATGGCGCCCACGAAGAAAACTAAGTTTGGGGCCTCTTCTTCTTCTACTCCCGCCCCTTCCGCAGATAGTAAGCGTTTCTGGAACGCCCAGGCGGCTGCAATTTATCAAGAATGGCTTGGGAAGAATATCCTCGCCGAACGAGGATTCGACGCATCTATTGGTTTTGACCCTAGTACTCATATGACGAGTGTTGGTCGGGAAATTGTTGCCCAACAATGGTAGGATTTTGCAAAGAAACCTCAGGACGCAGTTGTTCCTTTGGTTAGAGAGTTCTACGCCAATCTCAAGGTGAAACATGTTCAGTTGAAGGTACTCGTGCGTGGGAAAATGGTTCCATTCGACTCCCACACCATTAATACTCTCTTTAAGATTCCTCCGGTGTATCACGACGAATATCAAGAATTCAAAAACAGTGACATTGATTACGACGCTGTTATTCGTCGCATCTGTCGACCGGGGGCTGAGTGGCGCTATGGGCGAGATGGTATGCCATCCAAGTTAAAGAAGACTGAGCTGCAATATGAGGTCAATCTGTGGTATAATTTTATTTGTGCTCATCTGAAGCCGACCGACCATGAGAACGAGGTTACACGGGATCGCGCTTTATTGCTCTATTGCATTGTGGAGGGGAAGTCCATTGATTTGGGACTCATTTGTCAAGAGACTATTCTGCACGTAGTAGGCGGCAAGACGAGTGGTGGTCTTGCATTGCCTGTCATTATTTCTGATCTTTGTGAGGAGGTCGGGGTGGAATGGAAACCCACGGAGGAGATTTTGAAGCCCATCACCGCCATTGCATTTGACTGTCACACCCGCTTGATACCTCCAGCGGTGCAGCGAGCGAGAGACGAGAGAGCTGCAGGACATCGAGCACAGGCACCCCAGCATCAGTCGGATCCTTCTATGACTGATCGATTGGCTAGACTCGAGGAGGAGGTGCGCCTATCACAACAGGAGCAGCAGCAGCAGAGAGAGGAGATTCGCACTATGCAGCAGACGTCTGGAATCTTTATGAATTACATGATGGACCTCTCTGCAGCTGTTCTCCCACACTACTTTCCTGATGATTCCAGCTTCCTGCCCCCGCGACCACAGTGGCCCCCGATGTTTGGCCCGACTGACCCTCCTACTGATCCACATCCTGACGGTGATGGTGGTGACCACTGACGGTCATCACCCGAGGTACATGTCCTAGTTCTGTTCTTTTATACTGTCATATCATTGAGGACAATGTATGTACCTAAGTTTGGGGGGAGTTCCGTAGGATGCTAGGTGTTTCTTTGTTTTACTTTGTTTAATTGAGCATTAGTTGTGTTTGTGTGTCCATGTTTAGTTTGTTAATTTATTGATTAGTGGTTTTTGTGTGAGTTGTATGAGTTGCAGCACTTTTGAGAACAATGGTAAGATAACCAATGTTTAGTTTTTTTAATTGGGAAATTGAGTCCTTGAATGTCTGCCTCCTGACAAACAAATTTTTTTTGAAACTTCGACCAAGTGGACTTGAAAACTCTTATATACTCTGTGAATTTCGTTTTACCCTGAATTTGAAACGGACAGAAATAGAAAGGATTGAGGCGTTGTTTGGATCAATTGGGCCTTTACTTATTTATTCATGCATTATCCATAGTTGCCCTTTGAGCTGTCACATATACATGAGCACAAGAGGTGCATTTGCTGAGTATTTGTTGTGCAAAATCACCGTTTACTGTTGGTGATTTCTTCTTTTTCTGCACTGTTCGAATTCATATAAGTTAATTGTGGAGAGAGATTAATCTAGAACTAGCTTGAACATCCCTCGAGGCGCAATACGGGTACACTGTGACATAGGAATGAGATAGGCAATTTTTCTAATTCGATTGAGCCTTTCAAGCCACCCTGAATACATTATGTCCCTAGTACCCCTTTTGAGCTAATTGAAAACGAATGGCATGCGTGAAAACGTGTGATAAAACACGATTTGGTATTATTCCAAGGTCCTACAATTACTACCTGCAGCTTAAACACTATTTTCTACCTTTAGGGAGTAATTGCATGTTTGATTTTTATACTCTTGATTTGAATACTTAAAATGGATAGTGTGTTGAGAATTGCAATGAAAAATCGACAGAAGTGTAGTAATTTTTTTTAAAAAAAAAAAAAAAAGGGATGAAAATGCAAAGGAAAAAAATGGAGTTGAAAAGAATGAAAAAGTTGTCGTGTGAATGAAGAGGAGTGGATTTAAGAGATAAAATCATATTTTACTCCCTTTTTGAATTCTTTCCTTCGTTTGTAGCCATAAGCCCAGCTGTACATTATAATCCGAATAAGACCTATGGACCAAGTCACAGTCGCCTAATATACTAGTGGAGAGGGGTTGTGAGAGTTTAGCCTATGGATTGTCGATTGACATTTTTGATGAATATGCATTTTGATCAAAACACGCACACACTTTCTTCTTTCTTGAGCTAATTTGATTGTGAGCGTTTTTGATTGAATGTCTTATGTGTTGATCCCGAGTTTCCTTAAAATTCCTCATGATCTATAGATGTTTGCGTTGAGTTTGGGGGAGAATGTTGTGAACGTGAGTTGCGGAGTCTAAAAGCCTATAAGGTTGAGCTATGTTTCTTGCTTAAACAATTTTTCAATGTTAGGAGGATGTGATGTGATTGGATTTAAAAATTTTTGATTTCATTGCTGAGGTTATTGATACACGATAATTCTTGATGATGCTGGGGTGTTGTGTAAGTTTCTTTTTAGACGGTTGGTTTTGTTCGGGACGAACAAGAGTTTAAGTTTGGGGGAATTTGATAAGTGCATTTTATGCGCTTCTATTGTTAGTATTGTGCTTGACTCTTGTGTTTTATTGGTAGATTTTATGCGCTTTTCTGTTGTTTTTGTTATATGAAGGAAACAAGGCGTGGGAATCGAGTTGATGGATATAAGTGCAAAAGAGGGAAGAAAAGATCAAGAATTGAAGGCTTAAGGAATTGAAGAAAAGGAGAAATTCGAGAGCGAGGAGCACCCGCCCTGCTGAGTGGCGCGCCCGCGCGATGATCTAGAGGAATATGGAATTTTTGCGTGAGCATTGAGCGCCCGCTCTATACTAAGGCGCGCCCGCGCCATTGTTGAGAAGAAAAGAGGAGAAAATGCGTAGACATTGAGCGCCCGCGCAGGAACAATGGGCGCGCGCGCCATTCTGAGGAATGAAAGAGCGTAGAGGTTGAGCGCGCGCGCCACTATATGGAGCGCCCGCACCGTCGGTTGCACAGACTTATTTTTGGAAGTATTTTATGTTTTGGAAACTCTTGTTTTAATTCCTAGGCTTATCTTTGGACGATTTGTTACCAAGAAGGGGAGTTTTGATTGTCGAAGAGAGGGGAGGAAACGTAAAAAAAGAGACTAGGTTATTTCTAAGAATTCTAGAATTCCATCTCTTCTTATTATTTTTACTTTGTTCTTCATGAATTGTGTTGGCTAGTTTTTAATACTTGGTTAAGGAAGACGAAGCCCTTGATTAATTTATTCGAGAGATTCATGTTTTACAGATTTTGATTATTGTTGAGTATCAAGTATTATTCTGATTTATTTCATGATTGTATTTTTGATTATTAGATTGATCACCTGATAATTCTTATACATAATCTACTGCTAAATTAGAGTTTGAATCCGTAATTATTCGAATTATCTGATTTGCGAAGCAACTACAATTAATAATCGTCCGCTTGTGAGGTTAGGAATTGTAGGGATAATAATTGACTAGGCTAAATTCATCCCCTTGTGTATGACTTGTCTAGATTTATCAGTTTTACTAGCTTGCATGCTATCGTGAGTTTAAATCTAATCGCTTGTATTGGGTTGATTCATTGATAAGGGTTATCTTAGAACGCTTGTGTCTAGTTAACTAAGATTTAGGTAAAACAAGAATTTAATTTCCAATGATGAATATTCTACGTGATTAAAGATTTTTAGATAATCGATGATCGAACGAATGAAATCAAGGGTGTAGTTGACCGAAACCAAGGCTTGTCTCTTATTGAATTTCCCCAATCTTTATTTAATTTTTGCATGCCAGTGAATTTTAGTTGTTTAAATTTCTTAGTAGTTAATCCAAACTTGAAAACCCCCTTTTTATTTTAAAGAACATTTTTAAATTTCCCTTTTCTCGTGGGAACGATCCCTACTCACACTACTACATTAATTTGTTTATCTGATTGAGTCGGGTAATTTGGGCGTACGCGATAAGCGCTACCAGGAAGTGGGAGCACGTGACTATGGATTTTGTCACCCACTTACCTATGATTTCACGTCAGTGTGATGCTATCTGGGTTGTCGTTGACCGTTTGACGAAATCAGCACATTTCATTCCTTACAACCGGGAGTATTCTTATGATTGCATGGCGCGCTTATATATCCAGGAGATAGTGCGATTGCATGGGATTCCAGTGAGCATAGTCACTGATAGAGACCCGCGATTTACCTCACGTTTTTGGGGTAGTTTTCAGCAGGCGTTGGGTACCACTCTGAGTTTGAGCACTGCATATCATCCGGAGACTGATGGGCAGTCAAAGCGCACTATTCGTACGCTGGAGGATATTCTACGTTCTTCTGTTATGGACTTTGGCTTATCTTGGCAGGATCAATTACCTTTGATTGAATTTGCCTACAATAACAGTTATCATCGTAGTATTGATATGGCACCTTTCGAGGCATTGTACGGTCGACGGTGTCGTACTCCGTTATTCTGGGATGAAGTCGGGGAACGGCAGGTCAAGGGTCCTGAATTGGTGCAGCAGATTGTAGACAAGGTAGATTTGATCAAACATAGGATCAAAGTTGCTCAAGATAGACAAGCCAGTTATGCGAATATTCGCCGCAGGCCACTTCAATTTGAGCCTGGTGAATATGTGTTCCTACGAGTATCACCTTTCAGGAAGGTGATGAGATTCGGTGTGAAAGGCAATTTGTCTTCTTGTTTTATTGGGCCTTTCCAGATACTGGAAAAAATCGGAGATGTTGCATATCGTCTGGCTTTACCGCCAAATCTTTCCAGTATACATAATGTTTTTCACGTGTCGTTACTTCGACAGTACATAGTTGATGAGTCTCATGTGATTCAGTCTACTGATATTCAGCTAGAGCCAGATCTGTCATTTGTTGAACGACCAATCTGTATTCTAGACAGGAAGGAGAAATTTCTTTGGAACAAGACTATACCACTTGTGATGGTACAGTGGCAGCGCCGAGGCATTGAAGAAGCAACTTGGGAAACAGAGAGTCGTATGCGAACTGAATATCCTGAGTTGTTTGCTTTGTACTTTTGATTTACCATGTAAAAATGTAATTACAGTTGTTATAATAAAACATGGTTGATGTTTCATATTATTATCTTGATTTGTCTTTAGATGTTATTTCGCGGACGAAATATCTAAAGGTGGGGAGAATGTAGTAACCCAGATTCCATTTTAAGATAATAATATGTTATAAGGGTTCGTAATTAGCCAATTTCTGGGCTTAATGAACAAGAAAGTCACGAGGACAAACGTTCACAACGTTCCTCATCGGACGCAACGTTGAGGGGCGGAACGGACGCAACGTTTGTCCAACGGACGCAACGTTCCTTGAGATCCAGGCAGGCATGAGGTGGCTCGATGACTAAGCCACGAATTTTGACAAGTGTTGGACATGCACGAACGGACGCAACGTTTGTCCCCGGGAATTTTGCCTATAAATAGGGCTTCGCGGATTCATTTTCAATTACGAATTCCCGAGTTTTCTTCTTCAGTTATATAGTGTGAGATATACACTTGAGGGTCCTATCGGTTATAATAGAGGTTCTGGAATAACCAAGTTGAGTTTATAGTCATCCAGGACTAGCGTCTCCAAAGGGCTATCTACGGACGAAGGTATGGTCCGGGAATCTATTTAAGTTTTGGGAGTACTTATTAGCTTAGTTAAGGCTTATAGAACTTGTGTAGTGATACGATGAAATTTTGAAAATAGGCTTGGAACCTAGGATCCTACGATACTTGAACTAGCCTAGAGGTACGTACACATTGACTGAGATTGCCAGCGAGTATACATGTTTATATGTTGCATTTATTTGACATTATTATATGGCATGAGATATGATTTACCGCTTTCTATATTCATATGTCATGTGCATATACACGTTGAGCCTTTACCTTGTTATACCTGACTATAGAGCCGCTCAGCTCTATACTCGATAGTCTGTCACTGAGAGTACCGCGACGGCGGGGGCATTTATGTCTGTCTACTCTGATGTACTAGACGAGTGTGGTTGCACCCAGAGGTTGATCCGTGCGGTGGCAGCACTCATGTGGCGCCGGTTCTGAGCATGATTTTTGGATGACCCGTTACCAGTCATCATGTTGCATGCATCATATATTTACGTGTACTCATATTTATGTATTGGGCCTTAGCGCTCACGTCCTAGTTGTTATCTTGGACACCCTATTCCATTGGGGCAGGTCGCAGGATGGACGGAGCTGGTAGTTCAAGGCAGGACTAGGGAGCAGGAGCCTTGAAGGAGTTTATTATACAGCAGAATTTGATATATCTGTATAATGATTACTTTTTAGTATTTCGATTTGGTTGTATCACTACAGATTTAAGCATGGATTTGTTTAATTAAGCTGATATTTAAATTATGATTTAGTTTCCGCACGTTTTACTCTGTTAAGTTATTTTTGCTGTATTAAGTTTAATGCATGCTAGTAGTTGCCAGTTAGTAGGTGATACCATGCAGGGTCACTACACTTGCAGCATTTGATTCATCCAAATTAATTGAGAACAACAACTTCCCGCTGCCACATATTCGGATTCAGCAGTGAATAGTGACACACAGTTCTGCTTCCTACTATACCATGAAATCAAGTTGTTACCCAAATAAAAACAACCACCTGTGGTGATTTTTCTATCATCAACATCTCCTGCCCAATCAGCATCACTATATCTGACTAAATTAGTATTGGTTTCCTTAGTGTACCATAAACCCAAGTCTAAAGTGACTGCAACATACTTCAAAATTCTTTTTACAGCTTTCATATGTGTGACTTTAGGATCAGATTTTTATCGGGCACACAAACACACACTGAACATAATATCAGGTCGATTTGCACTCAAATACAGCAGACTTCCAATTATGCTTCTGTACAAAGTGTTTTCAACACTGTCAGCAACACTGTCTTTGCACAGTTTTTCATTAGTTCTCATTGGTGTTTTCATATGTCTAACATGATCAGTACAAAACCTCTTTATCAAATTTCTAGCATATTTGCTTTGACACAAAAATATTCCATCACTCATTCGTTTCACTTGTAATCCTAGAAAGTAATTCAACTCACCTACCATGCTCATTTCAAAAGTAGCAGTCATGCTTTCAACAAAATCATTCACAAGTTTTTTAGATGAAGCACAAAAGATTATGTCATCAACATAGATTTGACAGATAAGTATGTTACCTTGTACTTTTTGAACAAAAAGTGTTTTGTATACCTCACCTCTTTTGAATCCAATGTCAAGCAAATACTTTGTGAGTCTTCCATACCAAGCACGAGGTTCTTGTTTCAATCCATATAAGGCCTTCTTCAACTTATAAACATGATCAACATGATGTGGATCTTCAAATCCCTTAGGTTGTCTTACATACACTTCTTCATTAAAAATTCCATTCAAAAATGCACTTTTTACATCCATTTGAAAAAGTTTTATTTTCATGTGACATGCAATAGTCAACAATAATCTAACAGATTCTATTCGGGCTACAGGTGTGAAGGTTTCATCAAAGTCCACTCCCTCAACTTGTGTATACCCTTGAGCTACCAACCTAGCTTTTCCTAACAATATTTCCCGATTCATCAGTTTTGTTCTTAAAAATACACTTTGTTCCAATGATATTACTATGATCAGGTGGAGGAATTAAGATCCACACATCATTCCTAACAAATTTTTCAAGTTCATCATGCATAGCATTGACCCAAAATTCATATTTTAAAGCCTCACCAATATTTTTTGGTTCAATACTAGACACAAAACAAGAATACCTTACCTGAGAGTATGCAGAAGACATGCACACTAAACCACTCATCTTTTTGTAATCAACTTTTTCCTTTCTTCGGGTTTGCATCCTTTCTTGTGCATCTCCTATGATTTGTGAAGTATGATGGTTTTTTTGAATCTTGCTCGGTACATCATGTCCAGCATCTTGTAATTCATCCTCAAAATCATCATGATCTTCTGTACTCTGTTCATTCATATTCAGTGTTGGACTCAGTGTTGTGCTGGGTGATTTTTCAGGTGGGACAACACTATTGACAATACTGGAATCAGTCTGGGGAGCAACAGTATCCAGCAGATCATCAACATTGTCTTCAATGGTTTTTTCCTTTAGATCTGCATAATCATCAAATACCACGTTAATAGATTCAATGATAGTTCTAGTTCTCAGGTTAAACACACGGTAAGCTCGAATATTTAAAGCATATCCAAGAAATAAACACTTATCGCCTTTTGAATCAAATTTATCCAACTGCATCCTGTCATTCAAAACATAACATATGCATACAAAAACATGAAAATATTTAAGGTTAGGCCTCTTTCCCATGAGAATTTCATAGGAAGTCATAGTAGAACCTTTCCTTAAATACACCCTATTGGATATGTGACATGCAGTATGTAAAGCCTCAGCCCAAAATCTTTTTGCAATATTTTTTGAGCTTAACATAACCCTTGCCATCTCTTGGAGGGTTCTATTTTTCCTTTCAGCAATCTCATTCTGCTGAGGTGTCTTAGGTTCTGAATATTCATGTGATATACCTTTCTTTTCACAGAATTGATCAAATAATGAGTTTTTAAATTCCTTACCATGGTCAGTTCGAATCCTGATAACCCTCAAAGAATACAAGTTAGTAATTTGTTTTATCAACTTTTTGAAAGCTTCGAATGTCTCAGAATTTTCTCTCAGAAAACTTACCCATGAGTACCTTGAAAAGTCATCAACACACACAAATGAATATCTCTTACCTCCATAGCTTTCAACCTCCATAGGTCTCATTAAGTCCATGTGTAGGAGTTCAAGACATCGTGTTGTCCCACAGTATTGTAACACTGGATGTGACACACGAGTTTGCTTACCTTTTTTACAGTCTCCACACACATATGGAACTCCAGAAGTCAAATTTGGCATTCCACGTACAGCTTCATATTTTCTCAGTTTCTTCAGAGCTTTGAAGTTAGCATGTCCTAGCTTTTGATGCCATAAATTCAAATCATCAACCTTGGTGAATTTGCAAGCAATTTCTTCTCCAAGTTGATAACAATTGTCCGATGATCTAGCTCCCTGTCAAAACACAAGAATTACTTTTATCAAATATTTGACACAGATTCTTATCAAATTTAACATAAAGATAATCATCACAAAGTTGACTAATGCTAATAAGATAAGCATTTAATCCTTCAACATGTAGAATATTGTGAAGCTTAGGTAGACCTTCTACATTCAAGGTGCCTTTTCCAACAATCTTTACATTGGCTCCTCCTCCATATGTCACTTTTCCTTTATCCTGTTCAACATAGTCAGAAAGATACTTCTTCAATCATGTCATGTGGCATGAACTGCCACTATTGAAGTACCAATGAACTGCAACATTAGTTTTCAAGGAAGTATAAACAACATTACAACTGGATTTAGCTTTAGGTACCCAAACCTTTTTCTCAGTAATTTTCCTCCTGGTAGTGTTCTGGTTCAGTGTTGGAAACACTGATGACAGCTCTTGCCTGGAATTCCAGTACATATAGTCATACCTGAGTTTGAAACAATAAGGCTTGATGTGACCTTGCTTATGACAGTAATGACAAACAAACCTACGCTTCCTTTGCTTTTTCCTCTGAACAGGAGCTTGTGTCTTAAATGGAATTGGTTTTTCATTTGGAATTGCAATAGGAACACTTGTAGAGTTATTGTTCTCCTTGACAAAAATAGTTTGTGATGACTCCCCTGCTTCAAACTTGCTATTATGAAAGCCTAGACCAGCTCTATCATCTTTTCCCATCATTAGAATTGAATCCAAATTGGTCTTGCTTGAATTAAACTTTGCGAGAGTTGCATTTGCTCTTCCAAGCTCTTCTTTGACCTTGCCTAGTTCTAAATCTTTCTTGCTCAGAACAATTTCAAGTCTAGCTATTGATGCCTTCAGTTCACTGTTCTCTTTTGATAGAATTGAATTTGATTTGTTCCTTAACATCCAATCAGTATACAATTCTTCATACATCTTCTGGGCATTCTCTAAAGACAGCTCTTCCTCATCAGCATCCTGATTGTTAGAGTCTTTGAGTATCAAAGCATTCAGACAAAATATCTTCTGGTCAGTGTTGTGGCTAAATGTTGTGACATCTGTAACAACACTATGTTTCTTCTATAGCACCAGAACTGAAAAAGCATTGTGAGTTTCTGCTCCTTGTTTTGTACCTTTCTTGTCTTCGTCATCACTTAGAGAAGCACACATTCCTTTGCGAAGTCTTGTTGGGCACTCATTAGCATAGTGACCAAATCCTGTGCACTCATGACACTTCACAGACTCAAACTTCTTTGAGATAGTCAGTGTTTTTCCTTCTTTCTGAAAGTGATTTTAACTCTTTGAAGGGATGGTATTATGTTCTGGTCCGCAAATCCTCAATGATTTTCCAACAGCAAGAGCATTCAAAACTTTAGGTTTCTGACCAGGTTTCTTATAATCTCTCATTCTCTTCAAATAGTTACCAAATTGTTTGGTAAGTAAGGCAATGGAATCATCTCCTAAGTCAGACTCGTTGACTCCATGTGTTAGATCAACAAAATCATTGTATGAGTCATTAGAAACTTGAAGTGCAATAGACTTACCTTTGTCCTTTTTTCCAAAATTCATCTCCAACTCATAAGTTCGAAGAGAACTCATTAATTCATCCAAGCCCAAAATTGATGTGTCTTTTGATTCATCAATTGCACAAATCTTCATTTGAAATCTTTTAGGCAGTGATCTCAACACTTTTCTTACTAAACGTTCGTTTGAAATAGCATCACCAAGATCAATTGCCTCATTCTCGATCTTCCTCAAGCGCCGTTCATAATCATCGATTGTCTCACTTTCTTCCATTCTCAGATTTTCAAACTGAGTAGTGAGAATCCTTCTTTTGGTTCGACGAACACTATCGTATCCTTCATAGTGCATTTGAAGTTTTTTCCAAATATGTTTAGCACACACACAGTTAGTTACAAGTGCAAACATATTAGAATCAAGAGAATTAAATATAGCATTAAGGGCTTTGTTGTTCATATTCGAAGCAGCAGTTTCATCGGCATTCCAGTCCGTTTCTGGTTTGAGTGGAAAGTCTCCTTCTCCATCAGTTCTCCTTGGTGGATTCCAGCCTTGTAGCACACGTTGCCATGCCCTTTCATCAATCGATTTGATGTAGACACGCATCCTGACTTTCCAGATAGCATAGTTGGATTCATCCAAGATTGGAGGACGTTGAACAGTTCCTGAATAGGGTCTCTCCATTGTGATGTCCTGTCAAACACAAAAACAGAATCACACTTAGTATCGTCAAGTGAATGTCTCTGACGCCAATTGTAAGGTTTGGACAATCTAAAATCATAGAAATACCAGAAATATCTTTTCAAGTGTGTGTTATCTTTCAGTGTTGTCAACAATTCATGATAACACTATGCAGCAGAATAATTAACTAACAGTAAAAGTAAATAACTCAAAGATAATTATGCACAAGTATCAAGTACTAGTGTGATGCCTCATGGCGAAATAATCACTAGAAAATAAATCAGTTTACAAAAATCAACTAGTGAATGTATATGAAAAACTACTTTCCTCAACACGTTGAGAAAATAAACAACTTCCTAAAAACTAGTAAGAACTAGAAAATCAAAGCCAATAGAAAGTTCTCAAAACCGAAAAACAAAAACCAAAGAAACACTTTCTGAACAACACTTCACTCATGTGTTCTTCAGTGTTTCCAACACTACTCGGCAACACAACGTAGCAGTAGTATTTCTTCAGAAATTATTCAATGATCGATCTTCAATGCTCTAGAATTTCTGCAGTACTTTCTCTATGTATTTTGCTCTCTACGTTTCGCTCTCTTGATCTCTCTATCTCGTTCTTCTTTTCTGATCGGTCCAAGCACCCCTATAAATAGATCTTCAATATGTTTCCATAAATAAGAACCTACAAAGCATGGAAACAATATATCATCAGAATCAAATATTTCGAATCAGAAATAATAAAGATTACCAACTTTAACACTTGTCTAAGAAAGGCAAAACTCCAAAGATAGAAATTGAATGCAATAAGAAAATAATTTAAAAACATGTGCACGACATGTTCTTTCAATGTCCTTCAGTATGCATGTATATATATAAAATAATATCAAAAAATATAGTAATTTTAATTTTCTTCCCATGCATACGAATACTACTCTCATAATTCCACTTGTGAATTAGAAGAATTTGAACTTATATATATATATATATATATATATATATATATATATATATATATATATATATATATATATTTAGGGGCAACTTGTAGATAACTCTCTAAATCAAACATAACTTTCAATTTACTCCCTATATTTGTCTTTCTGAAAATTCCCTTGTCTTTATTTTAATCATTATTATTTCTTGAATTATCAAATGTGTAAGGCCCGGGATTAATTGATATTAATCCGAATTTATTTAATTTTAATCCGAGTATATTTAATTTGGGAATAATTAGAGTTTTGATTTAAATTCTAATATTCTTAAATTATTTAGGATTGAAATTGAATAAAACTAAGGGCTGAGGACTGAATTGCAATTTCCGAAGAATGGAGGGACTAAAGTGCAATTTCCTCTTAACTTATCTGATTTGCTATATTTAGGAGAGGGAAAAACGTGTAAGAAGGAAAAAAAAGAAATCAGAAATTCAGAAATTCAGAACCGAGCACACCCGATTCCTTCCATTTCCTTTACAAGTTTGATTTTCTTTTCGCGATAACTTTTGCTACGGTTGTCTGATTTCGATTCCGTTGGATGTTCTGGAATCCTTACGACGAGGGCTTCGATCTCGTGTAAGTTTTATGCTCTGTTATGTTGATTTCGAAATCATTATGGGGCAGAGATCAGATTCTGAACTTGTATGCTTGTTCTTGAACTTGTTATGATTATCTATTGAAACCGGCTTGATGAACTTGCGATAGTTGTATTCGATTTTGATTCCAGCAAGTGAACCAACTGTTATGGACATTTATATGTTGTTTTAAAGGTTATATATCAGCTGGTTTATGAGTTGTGATGTACGTATGATTGAAGAATTTGATAGAAATGGTTTGCGATACCGTATCGGTTACCGATTTTGAATCACTACGCCGTTTAGTCGAGTTGTTGGACTGTGTTGATAGCCAAGTTTGAAACTGAATATGTTATGGAGATTTTATGGTTGTTATAGCAATTTTCTTGTTCAATTTCAGTTGAAGAAACAGCACAAACGACACAAGACTTCGACCTTGTACCGAAGAAGTGTTCTTGAGGTTTGAAATGCGATTGGGCGATGAATTCCTTATTGAGCTCGCATATGCATCATTGCGTATCTCTTCTAATTCTTGCAACTGCAGTTTCCTGTGCGCTCCACTCTCATCCATCCGCATGTTGAAATTTTTAATAGCCCAGTAGGCTCGATGCTCCAATTCGACAGGCAGATGACATGGTTTCCCAAAAATCAACCGATATGGGGACATCCCAATCGGTGTCTTGAACGCGGTTCTGTATGCCCACAGTGCATCATCCAAGCGCAAACTCCAGTCTTTTCTAGTAGGATTCACTGTCTTCTCCAAAACGGATTTGATTTCTCGATTTGAGACCTCAGCTTGGCCATTCGATTGCGGGTGATACGCAGTGGAGAGTTTGTGTGTCACATGATATCTCTTCAATAAACTAGCCACAGTCCAGTTGCAGAAGTGCGTTCCTCTATCACTAATGAGGGCTCTTGGGATTCCAAACCTAGAAAAAATATTGTGTTGAATGAAATCTGCAACCACTTTCGAATCGTCAGTACGGGTGGCCTTGGCTTCCACCCATTTCGAGACATAATCCACAGCAAGTAATATATAAATAAATCCGTACGAACTAGGAAAAGGACCCATGAAGTCGATACCCCATACATCAAAGATTTCACATATTAAAATGGGTTGTTGAGGCATCTCCTTACGCTGGGATATATTACCTGTCTTTTGGCATTGAGCACATGACTTACAAAACATGTAAGCGTCTCGAAATATGGATGGCCAGAAAAATCCACAGTCCAATATCTTCCTAGCAGTTCTTTTTGCTCCAAAATGGCCACCACAAGCATATGAGTGACAAAATGTGAGAATTGGGATTACCTCGCTTGCAGATACACATCGTCGTATGACTTGATCAGCGCAGTGCTTCCACAAGTATGGATCATCCCACACATGATATTTAGCATCACTTCGGACCTTATCTTTTTGTGCCTTAGAGAATTCAGACGGAAATCCATTAGTAACTAAATAATTCACAATATTTGTGTACCATGGTAATTCCGTGCTGACTGAGAATAACTGCTCATCGGAAAATTCTTCTCGCAACTTCAGCTCTTCTTCAACGTGAACTAGCCGACTCAAGTGGTCAGCCACACGATTTTCAGTTCCTCTCTTATCCTTAATCTCCACATCAAATTCGCTCAGCAGTAGTATCCATCTTATTAGCCTCGGCTTTGCCTCCTTCTTCGCCATTAGAAAACGAAGAGCTGCATGATTAGAATAGACAATAACTTTAGCACCAAGTAAATATGAACGAAATTTTTCTAAAGCAAAAACTACTGCTAAAAGCTCCTTTTCTGTAGTGGAGTAGTTTTGTTGGGCATCGTTCAGAATGCGCGAAGCGTAGTAAATAGCGTGTGATGCTTCCCCAACTTTTTGTCCCAATACCGCTCCTACGACATAATCACTGGCGTCACACATGATTTCAAATGGCTTAGTCCAATCCGGTGGTTGGATGATTGGCGCTGAAGTCAATGAGCCCTTGAGTTTATCAAAAGCAGTTTTGCATGACTCATTGAATTCAAACGTTACATCCTTCTGCAGCAGTTTGCACATAGGAGATGCAATCTTGGCAAAATCCTGAATATACCTCCTGTAAAAACCTGCATGGCCAAGAAAAGAGCGCACCTCCCGCACACTTATGGGGTAAGGTAGAGACTGAATAATATCAATTTTTGCTTTATCTACCTCTATCCCCTTAGATGAGACGACATGACCCAACACTATACCTTGCCCAACCATAAAATGACATTTTTCAGAATTAAGAACCAGGTTGGTTTTGACACACCTCTTAAAAACTAGAGCAAGATTAGACAGACAATCTTCAAATGAGTCACCATAGACAGTAAAACCATCCATGAAGACTTCTAATATGTGCTCTACAAAATCAGAAAATATACTAACCATACACCATTGGAAAGTAGCCGGTGCATTGCATCGTCCAAAGGGCATGCGGCGGTATGCAAAAGTTCCGAATGGGCATGTGAATGTCGTTTTCTCCTGATCTTCCGGTGCAATTGAAATCTGAAAATAACCAGAATAACCATCAAGAAAACAATAGTAAGGATGACATGCTAACCTCTCAATCATTTGATCAATAAAGGGGAGAGGGAAATGGTCCTTTCGGGTTCCTGCATTAAGCTTCCTATAATCAATACAAACCCTCCACCCATTTTGAATGCGGGTTGGAACCAATTCGTCGTCCTTATTTTTCACCACTATAATTCCAGTTTTCTTGGGTACCACCTGTACCGGACTGACCCACTGACTGTCAGAAATTGGGTAGATGACCCCAACTTCAAGTAGCTTCAGAATTTCAGCTTTTACCACCTCCATCATAGGTGGATTCAACTTCCTCTGCGGTTGCCATGAGGGACTTGCACCATCTTCCATCAGAATTCGGTGCATGCATGTGGAAGGGCTAATTCCCTTGATATCTGCTATGGTCAACCCAATAGCAGTTTTATTCTCTTTTAGAACCTTGACCAGTTGTTCTTCTTGCTCGGCTTCCAAGCTGCTGGAGATGATGACAGGTAGTGTTTCTCCTTCTCCAAGGAACACATACTTAAGGTGGGTTGGAAGCGTTTTCAGCTCAACCACTGGTGCCTGCAAAACAGATGGAAGGCGCCGAGTGTTAGAGATCGGTAAAGACAAATAAGATACATCACCTGACTGTGGTAGCTCAGGAGCACTGTTCAGAATATCCTCAATTTCATCCACTTCGCGGCTGCATCTAATTCCTTCTTCCGTCTTCATAGTGGGTGCTGTAATAGCCACCTCTAGCTCATCTTTTCCTGTATGCTCAAAAACATCTTGGGCCAAGAAATCCACAATATCAACAGAAAATATACAATCATCACTATCAGGAAATTTCATAGCATCATAGATATTAAATTTCACAACCTCGCCATCAAATTCCATAGTGGGTGTGCCACTGTGAACATCAATTTTAGTCATGAATGTTTTCAAAAACGGTCTGCCTAATAAAATAGGACTATTATGATCACCGTTTTCCATGTCTAGCACATAAAAGTCTGCAGGAAAAACTAACTCATTTATTTGCACCAGCACATCTTCCACCACGCCTCTAGGATATGCATTAGACCTATCAGCTAATTGTATAACAATGCCAGTCTTATTCAGTGGACCAAGTTTAGAGGATGCATAAATAGAGTATGGCATGACATTGATTGATGCTCCTAGATCTAACATGGCCTTTTCAAGTCTAATATTTCCTATAGTGCATGGGATGGAGAACATACCTGGATCCTTGCATTTGGCGGGTAATTTTCTTTGGATCACTGCAGATACATTCTCACCTAACTCCACTTTCTGACAACCCTTCAAAGTCTGTTTCCTCTTAGCTGTGCACAATTCCTTCAAAAAATTTGTGTATCGAGGTACCTGCTTAATGGCATCTAGCAATGGAATGTTAACCTCACATCTACGAAAAGTTTCATATAACTTCTTAATTCCCTCACCTTTCCTAGAGTCCTTAAGAGCTAAGGGGAAAGGGGCAACAGGCTTATATTCAGATAGAGGAGGAAACTTACCTCTTGGCGAATCATCCTTGGATGATTTTTTCTCACTTACCTTTTGCTCTTCTTTGTGTAGCTTCTCTTTGGGCTCAACCTCAACTTCCTTCTCCTTCATTTTCAACTCCTTCCCAGTTCTTAAAGTTATTGCACTAGCGTTCTCTCTTGGATTTACCACAGTTTGAGATGGCAGACTGTTGGAATTTTGTGCTTCTAGCTTGTTGATTGCTGTAGCGAGCTGTCCCATTTGAGTAGTTAAGTTTTGGATACTTGCTCGGGTGTCCTGTTGAAAAGATGCAGTATTAGTTGCAAGTTCCTTAACTATATTTTCGAGAAACTCACCTGGTGTTGGTATCTGAGGTCTCTGCTGCTGCTGTGGAAAGGGTGGCCTAAAAGCTTGATTTGGCGGTGGAGCCTGAGGTCCATGTTGATTTTCCTGCTGATTCCCGTATCTAAAATTGGGATAATCCTTACAACCAGGATTGTACGTGTTGGAATACGGATCATACTTCCGTTGTGGTGGTCCAGGAAATCCTCCAGTAGCGTTTACCTGCTCAATTGATTCCTCTTGAAGTGTAGGACACATATCAGTGGCGTGTCCTATTGCAGCGCAGATGCCACAAGCCTCTGCAGTCTGCCCATTCCCTACAGCCATCTGACGCACAAGAGTGGTTAATTCAATTAATTGTTGTTCAAGGGAAGAGACATTCACCTCATTGTTTCTCCTCGGTGCATGATCAGTTCTGTTGGTGCCAAATTGCTGAGAATTGGCAGCCATATTCTCTATTAAGTTCCTTGCTTGCACCGGAGTTTTATCCACAAAAACTCCTCCACTAGCAGCATCTAGCATACTCCTGTCATGAGGTAGCAAACCTTCATAGCAATATTGAATTAAGAGGTTTTCACTTATCTGATGTTGCGGGCAACTAGCGCATAGCTTTTTGAACCGCTCCCAATACTCGTGAAGTGATTCCCCCGTCATCTGCTTGATCCCATAGATCTCTTTCCTGATGTTTGCTGCTCTCGATGCTGGAAAATATTTTTCAAGAAAAATCCTTTTCATGTCAGTCCAGGTTGTAGTCGATCCAGAGGGCAAGTAGTATAGCCAATCCTTAGTAGCACTCTTCAAAGAGAAAGGAAAGGCTCGAAGCTGGATCTACTCCTCTGTTACTCCATGTGGCTTCATGCTAATACACACTACATGGAACTCCATCAGATGCTTATGAGGATCTTCACCTGCAAGACCATGGAAAGAAGGCAACAAGTGAATTATTCCAGATTTTAATTCGAATGTAGCATTATTTTCTAATGGGGGAAAAGTAATGCATAAGGGTTGTTGATTCAAATCTGGAGTGCCCAATTGTCTGAGGCTCAGGTTCGCATTATCAGCCATCTCTTCTTCTTCAGGAAAAGCAGCTCGAGCAGCGGCTTCTTGTTGTTGCCTACGACATTCTCTCCTTTGTCTATGCAAGGTTCTTTCAATTTCTGGATCGTAGAGAAAGTCTTCCTCAGTAAAATCACCTAAAAGCATGAACTAAAGAAAAAGCTAGAAACAAAGAAAAAAAAATAGAACAGAATGAGAATAACAGAATAAAACAAAAAGAAAGCAATTAAGAAAAAGAACACAATAAATTAACACCGATCCCCGGCAACGACGCCAAAATTTGGTAGCGCTTATCGCGTACGCCCAAATTACCCGACTTAATCAAATAAACAAATTAATGTAGTATTGTGAGTAGGGATCGTTCCCACGAGGAAAGGGAAATTTAAAAATGTTCTTTAAAATAAAAAGGGGGTTTTCAAGTTCGGATTAACTACTAAGAAATTTAAACAACTAAAATTCACTGGCATGCAAAAATTAAATAAAGATTGGGGAAATTCAATAAGAGACAAGCCTTGGTTTCGGTCAACTACACCCTTGATTTCATTCGTTCGATCATCGATTATCTAAAAATCTTTAATCACGTAGAATATTCATCATTGGAAATTAAATTCCTGTTTTACCTAAATCTTAGTTAACTAGACACAAGCGTTCTAAGATAACCCTTATCAATGAATCAACCCAATACAAGCTATTAGATTTAAACTCACGATAGCATGCAAACTAGTAAAACTGATAAATCTAGACAACTCATACACAAACGGATGAATTTAGCCTAGTCAATTATTATCCCTACAATTCCTAACCTAACAAGCGGACGATTATTAATTGTAGTTGCTTCGCAAATCAGATAATTCGAATAATTACGGATTCAAACTCTAATTTAGCAGTAGATTATATATAAGAATTATCAGGTGATCAATCTAATAATCAAACATACAATCATGAAATAAATCAGAATAATACTTGATACTCAACAATAATCAAAATCTGTAAAACATGAATCTCTCGAATAAATTAATCAAGGGCTTCGTCTTCCTTAACCAAGTATTAAAAACTAGCCAACACAATTCATGAAGAACAAAGTAAAAATAATAAGAAGAGATGGAATTCTAGAATTCATAAAAAAAACCTAGTCTCTTTTTTTACGTTTCCTCCCCTCTCTTCGACAATCAAAACTCCCCTTCTTGGTAACAAATCGTCCAAAGATAAGCCTAGGAATTAAAACAAGAGTTTCCAAAACATAAAATTCTTCCAAAAATAAGTCTGTGCGACCGACGGCGCGGGCGCTCCATATAGTGGCGCGCGCGCTCAACCTCTACGCTCTTTCATTCCTCAGAATGGCGCGCGCGCCCATTGTTCCTGCGCGGGCGCTCAATGTCTACGCATTTTCTCCTCTTTTCTTCTCAGCAATGGCGCGGGCGCGCCTTAGTATAGAGCGGGCGCTCAATGCTCACGCAAAAATTCCATATTCCTCTAGATCATCGCGCGGGCGCGCCACTCAGCAGGGCGGGCGCTCCTCGCTCTCGAATTTCTCCTTTTCTTCAATTCCTTAAGCCTTCAATTCTTGATCTTTTCTTCCATCTTTTGCACTTATATCCATCAACTCGATTCCCACGCCTTGTTTCCTTCATATAACAAAACAACAGAAAAGCGCATAAAATCTACCAATAAAACACAAGATTCAAGCACAATACTAACAATAGAAGCGCATAAAATGCACTTATCACTTCCATTCAGAAATCTCAAGATTCTGCAGTAATCCACCTGGTCGTCGATGTTCAGCCTTGACCTGTTGACAAACCAAACATCTCGAAACAAATCGATAAACACTTCGCTTCATCCCCTTCCACCAGAATCTAGTTCGCAAGTCCTTATACATTTTCATGCTACCAGGATGAACTGTTAATCGACTCCTGTGAGCTTGAGATAGAATATCATTCCTGAGCTCCGTAACATTAGGTACAACCACTCGATTAGAGAGGCACAATAAACCATCCGCCTGAAAATGGAATCCAGATGTATTAACTCCATTGGCTAGACGTGCCAAACGCTGAGTCTTAACATCAGATATTTGAGCATCTCTGATCCGAGAATACAATGCTGGCTCAGATAGAATAGTATACAATCGAATCCCATTCCTCCCTTTCTTGTGCTTGAGCGTAAAACTCAATGAACAACACTCTTGAATCATATGAGATATTTCATTAGTCTGAAATGCAGAAAGTCTCACCTGCCGACTCAAGGCATCAGCAATAAGATTAGCAGAACCTAGATGATACTTGATTTCACAATCATAATCCTTCAGAAGATCCATCCAGCGTCTCTGTCGCATATTCAACTCCGCCTGAGTGAATAAATACTTCAAACTCTTGTGATCCGTAAATATCTCAAATTTCTCGCCATAAAGATAATGCCTCCAAATATTGAGCGCAAATACAATGGCGGCTAACTCAAGATCATGCACTGGATAATTAGTCTCATGCGTCTTCAACTATCGAGAAGCATAGGCAATAACATGTCTACGCTGTGTCAGAACACATCCTAACCCCTGACCAGAGGCATCAGTATAGACAACATAACCTCCTGATCCAGAAGGTAGAGCTAGCACAGGTGCAGTAGTAAGACGTCTACGCAGCTCATGAAATGACTCCTCACAATCCGAGGACCAAATGAAGGTAACATCTTTCCGAGTAAGCTGAGTCAAAGGCCTGGCCAACTGTGAAAAATTCTCGATGAACCGACGGTAATATCCCGCTAGACCCAAGAAACTACGAATTTCAGCAACCGTCGTCGGACGAGACCAGTTCAGCACTGCCTCTATCTTACTAGGATCAACAGATATTCCTTCACTAAAAATCACATGACCGAGAAACACTACCCGATCAAGCCAAAATTCACACTTGCTCAATTTCGCATACAGCTGCTTATCCCGTAACGTCTGCAATACAATTCTTAGATGATATGCATGCTTATCCTTGTCATGAGAATAGACAAGAATATCGTCAATGAAGACGATGACAATTCTATCCAGATACTCTCGAAATATCTGATTCATCAGATTCATAAAGACTGTCGGTGCATTCGTCAAACCGAATGGCATCACCAGAAATTCATAATGCCCGTATCTGGTCCTGAAAGCAGTCGTAGAAATATCTGAGTCTCGTACCCGCATCTGGTGGTATCCCGATCTCAGATCTATCTTAGATTAAACAGAAGTACCCTGTAGTTGATCAAATAGATCATCAATCCGCGGCAAAGGATACTTATTCTTGATGGTGACACGATTCAACTGCCTGTAATCAATACATAATCGCATCGATCCATCCTTCTTCTTAACAAATAACACAGGTGCTCCCCACGGAGAAACACTCGGATGAATATATCCCTTATCAAGCAGATCCTGTAACTGTTGTTTCAACTCCCTCATCTCTGACGGTGCCAGACGATAAGGTGCTCGGGATATAGGCGTAGTTCCTGGTACTAGATCAATACCAAATTCAACCTCTCAAACCGGAGGAAAACCAGGAATCTCATCAGGGAATACGTCAGGAAACTCGCTGACAACCGGTAGCTGATCAATACTCGTACTACTCGTGGAAATATCAACTGTATAGACGAGGTAGCCCTCCCCACCTGACTCCAAGACATGACATGCCTTCAGAGCCGAAACAAGTGGCATCAGAGGTCGCGCACCCTCACCATAAAAATACCAGCTATCACCCTCAGCAGGATGAAACTGTACCAGACGCTGATAACAATCCACAGTAGCGTGATACAAAGTCAGCATATCTATTCCCAAAATACAGTCAAAATCTGTCATCGCTAATATCATCAAATTAGCCGCTAACACATTACCCTCAAACTCCAGAAGGCAACTCATCACAAGATGCTTAGTTACTATCTCTTGCTCCAACGGAGTAGATACAACTAAATCCATATCTAATGATACAAAAGGTAATCTATGTCTCTTAACAAAACGAATAGAAATAAAAGAATGCGATGCTTCAGTATCAATTAATACAAGTGCAGGAATACCACATAACAGAAAGGTACCTGCCAACATGCGATCGCTTCCCTCTGTAGCCTGATCCTGAGACAGAGCAAACACCTGCCCTTGAGTCTGGGGATGATAACCAGAAGAACTCTGTGGTGCTGGCTGCTGCCGTGGAACAATAGAAGCCTGAGATCCAACATGTGATCCCGATCCACTAGCAGAACCCATACGCTGAGGACAATCTCTCCGCAGATGTCCCTGCTTCCCACAAATATAACAAGCACCAGTAGCCCTCCGACATGAAGCTGCAGGATGTTTCCCTCCACAGTGGCTACAAAACTCCTCCTCCTTCTTCTTCTTCCCGAAACGGAATGTACCTCGTGAACCATGAGAACCAGACGAAGTACTAGGAGTAGAAGAAGACGTAGGTACAGATTGCACAACAGATTGAGCTCGAGGCTCAAAAGATCCACTAGGCTGTGCTGGCATCATCAACTGTGCCCGCCTGTTTCTAGTCTCCACAAGACGGCAACGGTTCACCAAAGTCTCAAAAGATACCGGGTCATCACAGACGACAACTTGTGCGTAGATATCTTGGTTCAAACCTTGTAGAAAGATATCATACTTCGATGCATCACTCTCATTGATATGAGGACTGAAAGGTAGCAGATCAAGAAATCGCTGCTGATATTGATCAATAGTCATTGACCCTTGTCTCAGAGTAAGCAACTCCATAGATCGTGCTTGGCGAACAGCCGGAGGAAAATACAATTTCTGGAACTCCCAACAGAAATCCCCCCAAGTCACCTGTCCTCTCTCAGTACGTGCCTGAGCAGCCTTGGCATCCCACCAAAAACGTGCTCGATCCTCTAGAACAAATTCTAGAACTTTCAGCTTCTGCTCCTCAGTGTAATCGAAATCTCGGAAAGTACTATCGAGTTTAGACATCCAACTCCTCGCCTGTTCAGGATTCTCGCCTCCCACCAAGGGTTTCGGTCCTACCTGCATAAACTTATTAATAGTATAGCGACGTCTACCCTCATGAGGATGATTTCGATCATCCTGATGATGATGGCGACGATGATGATGACCACCTCCCTGGCCAACACTACCGTGACTCTCGTCAGCCATATCCTGAAAAGAATTGCACATTAAAATCCCAAATGCGCCAGAATTACTCAAGACTAAACTAAATCCCAAGTACTAATCCCAAAATCTATGCATGCTCTGATACCAAAAATGTAGTGACCCTACATGGTATCACCTACTAACTGGCAACTAATAGCATGCATTAAACTTAATACAGCAAAAATAACTTAACAGAGTAAAACGTGCGGAAACTAAATCATAATTTAAATATCAGCTTAATTAAACAAATCCAGGCTTAAATCTGTAGTGATACAACCAAATCGAAATACTAAAAAGTAATCATTATACAGCTATATCAAATCCTGCTGTATAATAAACTCCTTCAAGGGTCCTGCTCCCTAGTCCTGCCTTGAACTACCAGCTCTTGCGACCTGCCCCAATGGAATAGGGTGTCCAAGATAACAACTAGGACGTGAGCGCTAACGCCCAGTACATAAACATAAGTACACGTAAATATATGATGCATGCAACATGATGACTGGTAACGGGTCATCCGAAAATCATGCTCAAAACCGGCGCCACATGAGTGCTGCCACCGCACGGATCAACCTCTGGGTGCAACCACACTCGTCTAGTACACCAGAGTAGACAGACATAAATGCCCCCGCCGTCGCGGTACTCTTAGTGACAGACTATCGAGTATAGAGCTGAGCGGCTCTATAGTCAGGTATAACAAGGTAAAGGCTCAACGTGTATATGCACATGACATATGAATATAGAAAGCGGTAAATCATATCTCATGCCATATAATAATGCCAAATAAATGCAACATATAAACATGTATACTCGCTGGCAATCTCAGTCAATGTGTACGTACCTCTAGGCTAGTTCAAGTATCGTAGGATCCTAGGTTCCAAGCCTATTTTCAAAATTTCATCGTATCACTACACAAGTTCTATAAGCCTTAACTAAGCTAATAATTACTCCCAAAACTTAAATAGATTCCCGGACCATACATTCGTCCGTAGATAGCCCTTTGGAGACGCTAGTTCCTGGATGACTATAACCTCAACTTGGTTATTCCAGAACCTCTATTATAACCGATAGGGCCCTCAAGTGTATATCTCATACTATATAACTGAAGAAGTAAATTCGGGAATTCGTAATTGAAAATGAATCCGCGAAGCCCTATTTATAGGCAAAATTCCTGGGAACGAACGTTGCGTCCGTTCGTGCATGTCCGACACTTGTCAAAATTCATGGCTTAGTCATCGAGCCACCTCATGCCTGCCTGGATCTCAAGGAACATTGCGTCTGTTGGACGAACGTTGCGTCCGTTCCGTCCCTCAACGTTGCGTCTGATGAGGAACGTTGCGAACGTTTGTCCTCGTGACTTTCTTGTTCATTAAGCCCCAAAATTGACTAATTACGAACCCTTAATCATGATTAACATATTATTATCTTAAAATGGAATCTGGATTACTACAGCAAGACTATGGTCTTAAAAGTGAAACACCAATTGTGTACTGTGATAACTCAAGTGCTATAGATATATAAAAAAACACAGTAGAATACTCTCAACTAAACACATTGACATAAGACATCACTTCATTCGAGATTTAGTTGAGAAAGACATGATCCATATGGATTTTTTTGGGACCAATAACCAACTGGCCGATATTTTTACAAAAGCATTAGACTTCGAGAGATTCTCCAATCTTAGGAAATCTCTCAACATGTGTTCTCTATAAAGCACTCACAATTGCTGTCCTTAAGTGTTTCCAACACTGGCGGACAACACCAAACATGCATGTGCATTTTTAGGACTTTAGACATACTGCATATCCATAATTTTCTATGTTTTGCACTGTTTGATAATACTGACTTACACCTTGTAGTTCTTCTATCAAAGTGATTTTCAGATCACACTTGCCATGAAAATATGCTTTAAACCACATAGTAGTTGAGGGATGTTCGTGTACTCCATGATCGTGTCACATGTGAAAAGTGGTTTTGAAAATCTAAAAGCATGGTTTGATAAAATTTCAGTGACCAATGTCTTGAAAATCAAACAAAAATCGGAATAAAATTGGAAAAAGCTACCTAAAAGAGTCCAATGAAGACCGTTTTTTTAGTGTGCAGGCTACCACTTCTGAAATAAGTTAATAAGATTAAAAACATGGCTCTCGAAGTGTGATAAAATTCAAAAATATTTTGAAGACTACAATGTTGTTGGGGAGTGTTGTCAATACTGGTGCTTAACTCGTTATGCAGACACTTTTCATACTTTAATTTTGATCTAATCGAATTACATTCTGTTTTAGACATAAATTAGGTCTTGATTTTGCATTTTACAGTGATCATATCGTGCTCAGGGTTAAAAGTTCAAATACGAACAAAATTGGAAAAATTGTCCAACTTGCTGAAAATTGGATTGTTTGTGATTGATCATGTTTCAATGGAGTTAAACTCGATGTGGAGTTATTTATATGTGGGGAATATTGATTTACTCTTAAGTAAGAGTTTTTAGGGTATCCTTAATTAATCAAATTTAATTTCCTTAATTAGAGAGATTTTTTACCCGTGGAAGAATTATTACCGTTAGGGGGAGATTTCAAGTCTGATATGATAGATAGGGTTTTTGATTTTTTTTTACCGTTTGAAACCCTTATCTGTCACGCCCCGAAATCGGGCCTAGTTGACATCGGCGTTGTTAACAATTTAGCATTGAAACAACAAGCCTCGTAGTACAAATCTTGCCAAAAACCAGTCTATTTCATAAACCATAACTGTTTTTACAGAGAAAAACACAAGTGCGGAAGCAATAACATAGTAAGAAATAAGACTGAAATAAATTCTTGAACTTGATCACCAACTCCAAAATGCGTGTTGTTCATCATCTTCCAACTGAGCTTCGCTCGTATCTGGGGAAGGAAGTAAGGGGGTGAGTGTTTTGGGAAACACTCAGCATATGGGGGTCAATCTTACATGCAAATATCGAGTATACATACATAATAGGAATTCAAAAGGAACATGTTTCAGCACATTTCACAACATAAATTAAGACAAGAGGAAAACTCGAAAAGCTTCAAGACATATCATAACTGAATCATAAACTTAGGAATAGCACTGTTATTCATCTCGTTAATCATGTCTACTGATCAGTCCCTAATTGTTACTCTTCTAAGGGGACGAGGCCTTAAACGGTTATTATATCCTACCGCATCAGGGCCTTATATCATATCATGTTTTCGGAATTTCCTTACCATTTCTTAAGTTGAATCCTAACAGTGCATAACAAGGAATCGTGTAGAACGAAGCATGAAACGAAATCAAGGAATTGAAACGAGTAATGTACGATCGATTTTTCGAAAACAAGAACATCAATATTTTAAAACATATATATACATAAGCCCACTTACCTTATTTTCGGATTTGTATGCAATAAAATTCAGTCAACTTGCAGAAGTATGTTTGGAATATTGAACCGTTGGATCAACCTCAAATTTAGTCCGCACGTTCATAAGGATGTAAAAAATATTATTAACGGTGAAGATCGGCTTTGAAGGTCATTTGATACCGTTTCTGGTTGACAAACTGGAGTCGCTCCCTTCTCGCCTAGAATCTGCCATGTATTATTGCGAAGGCCTTTTACGTAAATATAACCGTTGGATTGGGCTAAACTTTGGATATGTTATTCAAAACATGTGTGGGTATAATATGAACGGTGAAGATGGGATTTAAAGCAATATATCGATGGGAATGACGTTTTCTATGCTGCTGAAAATTTCAGGATTTGGACAGAAACTTGGGTAGTGCATATGCTCGAAAATGCACCTTCTCCATCAGCTTTATAGGTTGCAAAATGGCAGCTAAAGACTCCTTCATTCCCGTCCAGTAACTCCCCCTTAATTGCCATCATTTCTCTTTAATCTTGGCTGTTACAACTCTTAGTTTTCAGCTGATTATTGCCTCTTAATTCCATCGGTTACGACTCTTCATTTCTGTTGAAATGCTGCTGAAAAGTTTGGGTCTTAACATTATCCCTATATATTTCTATCACTGTAGAGATTGATCTTATCATCTTCAACCTTTTCTAACTCTATCTGCTAAAATTTTCTGAAACCCTTACTTTCTAAATTATTTATAATGGCAGGCAAAGCTTTCGATTCACATGATATACGATCGGAGATGGGTCATCAAGAAGAAGACAAGCCTTCGGAGGTATCTTCTAGAAATCCTATTCTCTCAATTGTACCTGTTGCCATTCAACCTACACCGTTGGCAGAAATTGCTCCAGGATAACCCGGGAATGAAATCAACATTGAGAATCCTCTTGATTTTTCGGTGTTGAATCGTGTGTTCCCAACACAGCCAATAGCAAGGAGGTCTAAGCGTCAAGCTAGATACAACCCTGATTTTACTACAGACAAGAGATTTCGTGGTAAGGGGGAGACTTCACGTCCTATTGTAGATGATCCAGATTTTTCATCTGAGATGATTCTGCAGATCAAGACTTTGAGGTGGTTGCTATACCAAAAGCCTCTGTTGCTGAAAAGGCCAAATCAAAGAATGAAGATTCATCTACCGGTGATGATTCATCTAATAAAATTTCTACTGATGTGGCTTCAACTGAACAAGAGCCACCAAGTGATTCTGTTGATGATACCAAAAAGACAACTACAAGGGTTCCAACTTCTACTGATGAAGAAATTTCACTGGCCACATTCATGACAAATATTCGAAAGACCAAGGCTAAACCAGCTGCATCATCACAGGTTCCATCTGATGATGATGAACCCGATGCTGAAATGATGCAAGAGTATGAGGATAACCGGTCCCGGAAGTTTGATAGTTCATCCTCTTCGAGTTTTGAGGAAGAAGATTATGAGGATGCTGCTGTTGGGATCGGTTCAGAGGGTAGAGGGGGGGGGGTGAATACACTCTGAAACTTTTCTTCTACTTCTTTAGAATGATCAAGTGAGGTTTAGTTCACTTAATCAGTTTTCTCAACTTCTAAAACGTTTTGAACAACTTAAATAGTGCGGAAATAGTTCAGAGGTTTTAGTGATGCAAAGTTTATAATGCAATGTATGAGCAGGATGTGAGATAAGTTGCAGTAAATGCTAAAGCACGATTTTATGGAAGTTCGAAGGCTTAATCCTTCTACGTCTCCCCTTCTTCCACTTAGGAAGGAATTCACTAGAAGACTTTGGTTATTACAACGTCTTGTAATACACCCACTTCAGACTTAGGACTTATCCAATGCCTAATCCGAAACTCCTAGATTTACACAGATAAGATTCTCAGTTCTTATCAGACTGGTGGAAGCTTTCAGAGCAGCTTCAAGTCTCTTCAACACTGAGTATAGTTGAGTTGAGCTTCTCAGACTGCAGAGCGGTCGAGAGGCTTGAAAACCCTAGGATGATCCTTGACGATCAGATATGTGAACTGTAGGCGAGGGTTTATTTGAGCAGCAGATGAATGATCTTGTAAGTGTGCTCAAGTATATCAGATGAGGACTTCTGATATTAGTCAAGTGATTGAAATTTTTCTGAGTTGCTTGTCTCTCTTCGTTGTCTCGTCTCTCTTCTTATTGTTGTTTGAGCAATCTTCCTTTATATAGGTCAATCATCAACGTCTTTATTTTGAACGTTCTGATGCTGCATTGAATGCACATTTAATGCTCATAAATGCATTGATGATTCTGCATGAGGATCGTACACTGCAGACAACTTCTAGGATCCAAAACTGGAATAAACGGTCGAATGCTTTATCTGCAGTCATTCTGTGTTTTTGCCATTTTGGTACAACCTGTTGTCTTGATTTGCAGGAGTCAACAAATCTTCTGAAACGCCGGTTCTGCTTTTAATAAAAGATCCTGCAAAGAACATCTTGTCACAGGTACTTGTCTCGAGATATCTAGATAGGCAGTTGACATTCTACCGGTAGAGATATTTGTCCTCTGCTGGTTTGAATAACCAGTCGATAAGCTTGTGACTTCAACCGGTCGAGAGATAAAGGCGGTTGACAAGCTTCCGGTAGATAGATTTATCTTCTGCTGGTTTTGATAGCCAGTTGATAGGCTTGTGACTTCAGCCGGTCGAGAGCAAAGGCGGTTGACAAGCTTTCGGTAGAAGTTGTAGTAGGTTCCTGAAATACAATGGTTGGCAGCACATTCCTATACAATGAGTTGTTGTTTGTTATCACCAAAATATCGGATTCAACAATTTCCCCCTTTTTGGTGATGACAAAACTTAAGTGCTCCAAGAACAATATGAAAGCAATAAAATGAACTTCATTGAGAGAATGAATTTCATTAAGTACAATAAGCATTTTTATTACACCTACAGAAAAAAATAAGATGCGGCTGCGATAAGTAAAGAAGAGATAAGTTGTTCATCTTTTGAACCAACTGGCTCCTCCTGACCTATCGCCTTCTCTTCTTCTTCTGTCGGCTTCTTCTTTTCTTCTGGACTCTTCTTCACGTCTTCTTGCCTCTGCTGCTCTACGTTGCTCTTCTTCCCCCTTTTTGGCATCACCTTGGTTGAGCCGAAGGATGACCTCAGTGAGTTGAGTGCCAAGGCAGGCTTGCATAGTGTCTATTTTTGCATCGATTTGAGCAAGTAGAGTGGCTTGCATAGTGTCCATCCGATCATTCAACTGCTTATGAAGGCGATTTTCGGATCGGATAACTTGTTCGGAGACGGTAGAGAGCGTGTTGATTTGAGTGCGATGATGATTAGTGATCTCTGTGGACAGACGAGCGAGGTCTCGAGACACGGTCTCGAAATGCCGAATCATCGTCTGGCGTGAATTATCGACCGATAAGGAAGAGTTTGTTATGTCTTGAGAGAAGGACCTAACCGTTTGCATGAGCTCATGAAGCCGATTTATCAAGGTATGATCTAGAGCTGCGGCCATGGCTTCAATTAAAGAATCATCAGTCTGAATCATTTGCCCTTCTGAGTCATTTCTTGGTGAAACAGGGCTAGACTCACGATGATGTGGTGCGGGTGAACTTGCTGGAGAGCTACCCGATGGACCTTCCAATAATGGTACAGTTGGAGATGTAATAGTTTCGACTGCAGCCAATATGGTTGGTGGAGTACCAGGATCAGCACTTGGTTCATCCATAATGAGATCTTCCATAAACTTTTCAGTAGATGGAGACGGTTGAAGTGCTGGATCAGCATCAGTCACTTGCTGTTCTGGAGATGCAGGTGATACAATAGTGCTTGATATCTCCGTTGGGGGCACTGTTGCTTCACTACTGCAAGGAGCCTTTGTCACAGAGGTGACAGGTATCTCTTGTGCAACCACTTCTAAAACATCTTGTGAATGACCGGAGAAGTGTGAGCGGTCGTCACGGGAGAGGAGCGAGCAATCACAACTGCTTCCGGTTGAGTAACTGCTTGGACTGCGGTTGAGGAGGGGTCGACCGATGAAGATGCTGCTACACTCGATCTTAGAGCATATGATTGAAAGAGGTCAGCAGTGATGAGATCGGTCAGAATCCCATCTGAAGAAGGAAGAGCATAGACGTCTTCTTCACCCTGATCTTGAGTGAGAAAGGTTTTCATCATCACTTGTGCTTCCAGCACATAAGCTTGCAAACAGGCTGCTGAAGCTGGTGTTTTGACATTGTTGAGAGCTTGGAAGTGCTGAAGTAGTTGAGTGATTTGACGTAGACTATCCTGTAGTCCAGTCAGAATCACAAAGTCATCGGCAGCGGTAGGACTCTTGGATTTGAAATTCTTGACACGCTCATTAATTAGCAGTGATAGCAGGCTTCCTCGAAGCTTCAAGTCTATGAGATGTCTTCTTCCCAGAGCCTCCACGATGTCTTCAGTATCAGCAAATAGAAGCATCTTCTGCTCAATGACGTTTAGAGATTTCCATTTAGGAAATATTTGAGCGAGTGTCAAGTGAGTGCGGGAGTGATGCCATCTGTCAAAACGTTGTAGATGACGCTTGACAGTACGGAGTACGTGAGAGATGATCATATTGAGTTCTATCGTAGCTGCTGGTTGAGCCTTGGGTGTGTAGATCATCACACCTTTCCCTTTGTCTTTGGGATCAGCTAGAGTGACCTCAGGAGCTGATGAGGCACCTTCCCGGATTATCACACCTTTTGTAGGACGAGGAGCAGTAGAAGCAACAACGGTAGTAGTCTCGACCGTTGGCAGGGTAGGAGCAAGTCCAGAAAGAGACTTTAGCTTCTTGTGCTGCCTCTTCTTCTCGCCTGCAGGCGTGGATGACACAGCTGCTTTGGAGACCGAAGGGGATGACCTGCTGAAAGCTTGAATCAGTGGAACATTCTCACGTGATTCATCTTCAGAGTCAGATTCGATGATCAGTTGACGCTTGGCAGACTTTTTGGTATGGACTGGTTTGGCCACGACCGAAACCGTTGAAAGCGGTTGAGGGATTGCAATAGCCTTTGCGGTTGAGGGCAAGGTGTCGACCGCAGTCTCTTTCTTGTTCAGGAATTTGAGAATCGTAGACTTGTTGAGCCATTTGGTGGGATGCAGAGGCTCAGTCTTGGAAAAGTCCACTCCAAGGACGCCCAAGATGTGGCAGATTTGCAAAGCAAATCCCTCGGATTGCCCTTTCCCCCTGATCATTTCACATAGAATATTGAACAGAATGTCTGACCAGTTTATGTTGATCTTGGAGGCAATACAAGCCATGTATTGAAATTTCTCCAGCGTCACCTTGTCGTAAGATCCAGCCTTGGCCAGAAGATTCTTGGCCACGATATTAGTCAGTAGCCTGAATGGAGCTTTGAGAGATGTCTTCTGGGCCGGCAGTTTGATCGGAGCATCAGTAGTTGAGAACTCCTTCAACCAATAAGAGCAGTTACCATCTGGAAGATCCGTGCATTTTGTCAAACCCCTGGAGGGCAGATCAAATGTGCTAGCGAAGAACTTCTGATTGAAGGAGTAGACCTCTGTCTTGATCAAGCATTTGATAGTCCCATGCTCGATTTGAGCAGTTGCGAAGAACTCCTTCAAAACAGGCAAATCGCAGATGGCGCTGCATTCCAGAAATTTCTTCAGTCCAGAGGCTTCAAGCATGGTGAAGACCTCAGTTATTCCTGCGTTGTTTGCCTTAACAACGGAATCAAAGTTGATGGCGAGGCAAGTCTTCTGGATCGACATGATATCTATAGATAAGAACTCGAGCAAAGAGTAAGCAAAAGCTTGAGAGTAATTCGATGGAGCGTTTAATACAATATGAAAGTTTTTAGCAAAGGTGAAAGATTGATATACGAGTGTAAAGAAGTATATATAGGAACCTATGGGCCATAGGGTGATGTCATGAAAAGTATTTTTGAAATTCAAAAAGTTTTGAAGAGCATAATCACAGCGCCCAATTAATGTCATTTGGTTCAAAGCACCAAGCTGCTAGTACGAAGTCTGTCAGAGACTAGTTAAAGGCGGATGATATGCCAATATTAATGGCAACGTAACAGCTAATCTATTAATGTCATATTGACAATCATTCCCCCTAAACACATGCATACTAACTTAAATCTACTAAGCCAAGAATATTTCGAAAATATGAAAACTTAGCGTCCGGTAGAGGCTTGGTGAATATGTCTGCTGCTTGCTGATCGGTAGAGATGTATTCCAGCCTAATTTCCTTCTTTAAGACATGATCTCGGATAAAGTGATGCCTGACATCAATGTGCTTTGTCCGAGAGTGCATCACTGGATTGTGAGTGATGGCTATGGCACTTGTATTGTCACAGTAGATTGGAGCTTCACTCGACCGAATCCCATAATCATTAAGCTGCTGTTGAATCCAGAGTATTTGAGCACAACAGCTGCCAGCAGCAAGGTATTCTGCTTCGGCGGTCGAGGTAGCAATTGATGTCTGCTTCTTACTTGACCACGAAATTAGTCTATCTCCAAGGAATTGACATGTGCCACTTGTACTTTTGCGATCAATTCTACAACCTGCATAATCTGCATCTGAATAGCCAATAAGATTAAGATTTGAATCTTTGGGATACCAAAGACCCACATTAGTAGTTCCTTTAATATATTTAAGTATTCGTTTGGTAGCAATGAAATGAGATTGCTTAGGTGCGGCTTGAAATCTAGCACATAAACAAACTGAATACATGATATCCGGTCGACTGGCAGTCAAATAGAGCAGTGAACCAATAAGGCCTCGATACATGGTTACCTCAACCGGAATTCCCCCTTCATCTTTATCAAGCTTAATTGATGTACTCATGGGGGTAGATACAGTTGAGCATTGTTCCATTCCAAACTTCTTTACCAATTCCTTGGCATACTTGGACTGATTGATGAATATTCCAGTTTCAAGTTGCTTTACTTGAAGTCCAAGAAAGAAGTTTAGCTCGCCCATCATGCTCATTTCAAACTTCTCCTTCATCAGTTTAGAGAACTTTGAGCACAACTTGGGGTTAGTTGACCCAAATATAATGTCATCAACATAAATTTGTACTAGTAACACATGATCACCTTTTACAAATTTAAACAGGGTCTTATCGACCGTTCCAATTTGGAAATCATGTTCCAGTAAAAATTTTAGCAAAGTGTCATACCAAGCACGCGGTGCTTGTTTTAATCCATAGAGAGCTTTGTCAAGTTTATAGATATATTGAGGATGAGTAGGATTGACAAAACCTGGTGGTTGTTCAACGTACACCTCTTCTTGAAGTAGACCATTGAGGAATGCAGACTTCACATCCATTTGATAAACTTTAAAATTCTTGAAGGCTGCATAAGCAAGAAAGATGCGGATTGCTTCTAGTCTTGCAACTGGCGCGAAAGATTCCTCAAAGTCTATGCCTTCTTCTTGTCTGAATCCTTGAGCAACAAGTCGAGCTTTGTTACGCACAACAGTGCCATGTTCATCGAGCTTGTTACGAAACACCCATCTAGTTCCAATCACATTTTGATTTTTCGGTCGAGGAACTAGATGCCAAACATTGTTGCGGGTGAATTGATTCAACTCTTCTTGCATAGCTTCAATCCAGCTGGCATCTGATAGAGCTTCATCTATTTTCTTGGGCTCTACCTGAGATATGAAAGTGGCATGCAAGAATTCATTAATCATTTGACCACGTGTTTTTCGAGGAGCAGAAGGGTCACCTATGACCAACCCAGGTGGATGATCTTTGTTCCACCTAAAATAATTCCCTAAAGGGTTGTCATCAATTGGTTGATGAACGTCCTCGTTTACTGGATCATCATTGGCTGGAGGATTGTTATCAACCGGTGGATCCACTTCTGGCCTTGTTTGATCACACCCGGTAGAGGGAACTGGATCATCCTTCTTTGGAGGATATAGATCACTGTCACTCTCTTCCTGTAGATTTGTGTTTTCCAGTCTGTGACTCAGATCATTTATGCTCCCTTGAGTTTGTTCTGTACATAGAGTAGATTCATCAAAAACAACATGAATGGTTTCCTCGACCGTTAGTGATCTTTGATTGAACACTCGATAAGCTCTGCTAACGGCTGAGTAACCAATAAAAGTTCCTTCGTCTGCTTTGGCATCGAAGGCTGTCAAATGGTTTTTGCCATTGTTGTGGATAAAGCATTTGCACCCAAAAATTTTGAAATAAGAAATGTCAGGTTTTGTGCCATTCCAGATCTCATATGGAGTTTTGTTAAATCGTTTATTAATCATAGATCTGTTTTGAGTATAGCAAGCTGTGTTAACTGCTTCTGCCCAAAGTCTTTGAGAAACATTTGAATCAGCAATCATAGTTCTGGCTGCTTCTTTTAAAGTACGGTTCCTTCTTTCAGCCCCATTTTGCTGTGGGGATCTAGCAGCTGACAACTCATGCTTGATTCCCTGATCATCTAGATAAGTCATAAGAGTGATGTTTAAAAATTCAGTCCCTCTATCACTCCTGATTCTATCTATTACAGTAGATTGTTCATTTTGCAAGCGTTTAAAAAGCTTAATCAGGTGAGGTGCAGTTTGATCTTTTGAAGAGAGAAAGATGACCCAAGTAAATCGAGAAAAGTCATCTATAACAACAAGAGCATATCTCATTCCCCTATGCTTCTTACTGGTATAGGACCAAATAGGTCCATGTGAAGTAAGTCTAAACATTTGGAAGAAGACATACACCCTTTATTTTTAAAAGTTGCTCTCACCTGCTTTCCTAGTTGACAAGCAGGACAAACTTTGTCTTTTACAAAATCTCCTTCGGGCAGACCAGAAACCAAATCATGCTTCCTCAAGTTAAAAATGGACTTAAAATTTAGATGATTTAACCGCTTATGCCACAACCAATGTTTATCATGATGAGCAGTAAGACAAGTGGGTGAAGAAATATGTGAGCAAGACCAGTTTACCTTGTAGGTGTTTAGGTCTCGTACACCGGTCATAAGAGTCTCACCTTTGTCATTTTTTATGAGGCAAGTGTGTTTGTGAAACTCGACCGAATGATCATTGTCACATAGTTGACTAATACTTATCAAATTATAGCATAGTTTGTCAACAAGTAACACATCTTTAATAATGATGTTACCATGGATGATCTTACCCTTACCCACGGTTTTACCTTTGGAGTTGTCTCCAAAGCTGATCTTTGGTCCTTTGCACAACACCACTTCTGTTAGAAGTTCTGGATTCCCTGTCATGTGTCGTGAGCAACCGCTATCTAAATACCAGGTAGTGTCCTTGATAGAAGTGGTTTTCTCGCCCGTTTGGACTTTTAGTACCTGCAAAGAGTGAAGAACTTTTGGTACCCATATCTAGTAGGGTCCAGGTCGGATTAGCCCTTTCGGGACCCACACCTGGAACACCCTTACAGGTTTGCCCGTGTGTGTGTCCAGAAATCTGTGCGGTCGATAGGCAGTAAATGTGTGTGCTTGTGAGGTTGCTGTGTGCTGCTTGCCTTTTTTATTTTCATCAGTTAGCATGTACCTCTTTTGAACTGGCCTGCAATTAAAGTACTGGTAAGGCTTCTCCTTTGACCATATTTTCTTAGAGTAGTTAGACTCATTCCATGGCCTTTTGAAATTAGATTGGTTTCCCTTTCTTCTTTCATTAGGTTTTGGTTTGATCCAAGTTCCTCTTTGATTAGAGGTCTGGGGATCCACATATCCCAGCCCTCTATGCTTAGAGCTTCGTTCGTTCGATACTTTCTGATTTTTGTCAAAGCTGCACTTATCGTGTTCATATATCGTGCTGGACCTGACAAATCTTATTTTGTTAAGATTGCCTTTGTCCAGGCTTGACTGAATACAGGATTCCATAGACTGTTCATTTGTTCCAAACCCTAGACCGGTTTTATCATGCACCGGTCTTTGGATTTCTTGAATCTTGTCAATGGTTACCGAAGATTTATTCCAAGCCTTAATGGTTTCAAGTAGTTTTTTATTTTCAATCAAGGTAGCTTGGAATACTCTTTTCAAGGTGTCGTTCTCAGTAGCCAGCAGACTTAGCTTGACCTTAAGACCATCAAGCTCTTTTTGCTGCATGCAGCTTGATTTGCTTGACTTATCTTTTAGGTTAGCTCTTTCTGCCTTTACTTCCTCGAACTCCTTGGATAATGCTTTGTATTCATTAGCCATTTCGTGTAAAGCAGTAACTAAATCACTGTGAGTAAATTCAGGTGAGCCAAAGTCAAATACCTCCTCAGCTTCTTCTTCGATGTCGGCCATAAGGCATTCCACTTTTTCATCATCGCTGTCATCTGAAGAGCTTCCGGTATTGGAGTTGTCAGAGTCAGACTCAGCCCACTTGCTTTTGCTTTCATCTGCTACTAGAACCCTTTGGTCTTTTCCTTTTCTAAACGTCCTTTTATCCTCCTTACCCCTTCTTCTTTCGGAGAATTGCTTCTGATCATTGTTCTTAGGCTTGGTGCAGTCTGCAATGAAATGGCCTGGCTTTCCACAGTTAAAACAAGTAGGACCATCGTTTGTATGGTCCGATTTATGATAATTTTTAAATTTAGAATTGTTTTTACGCATAAATTTACCAAATTTCTTGACAAAGAGTGTCATGGCTTCATTGCTGATTTGCTCAGCTGATCTCTTTGGAGGTTCCTCGACGGTGGACGTATCACGGTTGAGGTTAAGGCCTTGGTTGGTTGAGATGTGGATGGTTCATCTTCTGTTCTCATGTTGAGCTCGAACTCGTAGGCTTTGAGATCAGCAAAGAGATCATGCAGTTCAACCTTGCTCAAGTCTTTTGACTCTCTCATGGCCACTGTCTTGATCTCCCATTCTTTGGGCAGAGCTCTCATAACCTTCACAGCAATTTCACGGTTAGTATAAGTTTTACCTAAAGCAGTAAGATCACAGATGATACTACTGAACCGTTCATCAAATTCAGCCATGGTTTCCCCTGGCTTCATTTTGGCGTTGTCATATTTTTGAATGGCCAGAGTGAGCTTGTTTTCCTTTGTCTGGTCATTCCCTTCACACAGCTGAGTGAGCTTCTCCCAAATCTCCTTTGCTGTGGAACATGACTTGATTTTGCTGAACATATTCTTGTCCAGTGTTTTGTATAGGATGTCCCGGGCCACATTGTCAAGATTGGCCTTCTTTTTGTCCTCAGTGGTCCACTCAGCTCTTGGTTTCTCAATCATTTGTCCTGCACCATCGGCTAGAGCTGGGTTGACCTTCATAATTTTGATAGGACCGTCTGTTATGACATATAGCATGTCATCATCCTGTGCTGCAAGATGTGCCTGCATGCGAATTTTCCAATCATCATACTCTTCTTTAGAAAACATAGGAATTCTGTTGAAAGAAGTCATGATTTGAAAACTTCAGATCAGCAGTTGAGAAAGGAACCCGCTCTGATACCACTTGTTGGGATCGGTTCAGAGGGTAGAGGGGGGGGGGGGTGAATACACTCTGAAACTTTTCTTCTACTTCTTTAGAATGATCAAGTGAGGTTTAGTTCACTTAATCAGTTTTCTCAACTTCTAAAACGTTTTGAACAACTTAAATAGTGCGGAAATAGTTCAGAGGTTTTAGTGATGCAAAGTTTATAATGCAATGTATGAGCAGGATGTGAGATAAGTTGCAGTAAATGCTAAAGCACGATTTTATGGAAGTTCGAAGGCTTAATCCTTCTACGTCTCCCCTTCTTCCACTTAGGAAGGAATTCACTAGAAGACTTTGGTTATTACAACGTCTTGTAATACACCCACTTCAGACTTAGGACTTATCCAATGCCTAATCCGAAACTCCTAGATTTACACAGATAAGATTCTCAGTTCTTATCAGACTGGTGGAAGCTTTCAGAGCAGCTTCAAGTCTCTTCAACACTGAGTATAGTTGAGTTGAGCTTCTCAGACTGCAGAGCGGTCGAGAGGCTTGAAAACCCTAGGATGATCCTTGACGATCAGATATGTGAACTGTAGGCGAGGGTTTATTTGAGCAGCAGATGAATGATCTTGTAAGTGTGCTCAAGTATATCAGATGAGGACTTCTGATATTAGTCAAGTGATTGAAATTTTTCTGAGTTGCTTGTCTCTCTTCGTTGTCTCGTCTCTCTTCTTATTGTTGTTTGAGCAATCTTCCCTTTATATAGGTCAATCATCAACGTCTTTATTTTGAACGTTCTGATGCTGCATTGAATGCACATTTAATGCTCATAAATGCATTGATGATTCTGCATGAGGATCGTACACTGCAGACAACTTCTAGGATCCAAAACTGGAATAAACGGTCGAATGCTTTATCTGCAGTCATTCTGTGTTTTTGCCATTTTGGTACAACCTGTTGTCTTGATTTGCAGGAGTCAACAAATCTTCTGAAACGCCGGTTCTGCTTTTAATAAAAGATCCTGCAAAGAACATCTTGTCACAGGTACTTGTCTCGAGATATCTAGATAGGCAGTTGGCATTCTACCGGTAGAGATATTTGTCCTCTGCTGGTTTGAATAACCAGTCGATAAGCTTGTGACTTCAACCGGTCGAGAGATAAAGGCGGTTGACAAGCTTCCGGTAGATAGATTTATCTTCTGCTGGTTTTGATAGCCAGTTGATAGGCTTGTGACTTCAGCCGGTCGAGAGCAAAGGCGGTTGACAAGCTTTCGGTAGAAGTTGTAGTAGGTTCCTGAAATACAATGGTTGGCAGCACATTCCTATACAATGAGTTGTTGTTTGTTATCACCAAAATATCGGATTCAACAGCTGCTTTTGTTGGTTCTGGGAGTTCTGAGGAACAAGCTGCTGATGACAGTGTTGCCAACACTGATGACAACACTGCTGTTGAATCTGACTCTGAGACTGATCCTGATAATGCATACAATCTTCAGTTTTATTCAAAGGAGCTGCAGATGAATTGAAGCTCTGTCTGGTAAAGATTTTTGGGAAGAAAGAAATATTGATGAAGTGTATTTTGAGAAGCAGAACTTGGTGACTTTCTTGAAACAACAGAATTTATATTCTACTGTCACCACTGCCGGACCTTTTTCAAGAAGAGCTGTGTTAGAGTTTTACTGCAATCTGAATATAAAAACTGGAGATGAAGAATCATTTAAGTTTGGAAGAGTATACATCCGGGGAAAGGTGTATGATTTTACTCCTATTTTGATCAATGAGCACTGCAATACTCCTGATATCGACGACGATGCGGTTACTGAGGATATTGATCAAGTCACTAAAGTGATCACTGAGGGAATGGTTCAAAAATTTCCACTGCACCAGATAGGTTGTCAGCTGCAAAGCTTACTTCTTTCTTTTTTGTGCTTCACAAAATTGCAATCAGGAATTGGAAGTCATCTAACAATACAACAGTGGTTACTAAGCCACAAGCTCTTGCACTGTTTGCCATTGGAACTCAAGCTCCTTTGGACTTTGAGAATTTGGTGTTTGAAAATATTATGACCTTTAGAGAAGGTGGTTGGAAAGCAACAAAGTTTCCATTTCCTTCTTTGATCTATGGTATGCTGGAATCTCAAGACTTCAAGAAAGAGGATGATGAAGAGTTGATTGGAGGAGATGAGCTTATCAAGATCTCAACTGGATTGTTGAAGGGAAATTGGAAAATTGATTTACCATGACTGGTGCTATACCCAGTGTTTCCAACACTGAGGCTATTCCACCAATGACCATTCATAACATTGTTGTGCTTATGTTAAACTCTACTGCAATTCGTGCTCAAATGGCTCATGCTGAACAGAAAATTGCTCAAGCCAAAGCTGATCTCGAGTACTATGAAGCCTTAATGGCTGAGTACAAGATTAAACTTGGACTACTAGGGCCCTCTGGACAAAAAGGGGGAGTAGGATCAAGTGCTGATCAAGCCTTAATAATATCTTCACTTTCTGTTTCATAATTGTCACTTAATATTTGTCATTTCAAATTTGGTGAAAAAATATTTCACATTTTTTTTTGTCAATATATGTTAGATAAATAACATTGCTTAATTAAAGGTCACATTATATTTTCTGAGCATGCCATTATATATTCACTTCTATTTTTATTCTTGAATGTATGCTATTTTTATGGTATAATAAAGATGAATTGAATATTAATTGTTATTTATGGGATTATTGAGTGTGAAGTTTGAAACTTATGTTAACGAGACAAAGATGTGCTCACTGTAGTTATTGTTGAGAGGATGCTTGTGGAAATTAAGTATGGAAATATCAAAATATACATTATGAATATTGTGGAAATTAAGTATGGAAATATCAAAATATACATTATAATTCATAATAGCTATGAAGATGACTACGAGCACGAGAAACTTAATTGTGATACTGCCATTTAAGCATGACGACATTTTTTTGGATTTTGGAAGTCATCACTAGTATAATACAAGACGACAGTTGACGCTGACTTCTGAGCATGATGATTAGATTTAATGGTCTTGTATAGTTACCAATTTAATTTCTTTCAATGTTCAATAGGAAGGTTGATAACTGGGATCAAAGTTTTTATTTCGATGTGATGATCAGGATGTGTATGATAATGTTTTCAAACTAAAAAGACACAACTCATCTGTTTAACGTGACTGACTAGAAGGGATATGAAGTACATGTTATATTCGAGTTGTGCACATGTGACTTGTAATCCACATCCCTTCTCGTCAGACGTCACGTCAAGAAAAAGAGTCGTGTCTTCATATTTTGATAAGATGATCATACACATCCTGAACATCATATCAAAATAAAAACTTTTATCCTGGCCATCAACCTTCTTATTGAGCATTGAAGGAAATAAATCTGCTAACTATACAAAAAAAAACCATTCAATATGATCATGCTCAGAATCGACGTCAACTGTCGTCTTGTCTTATACTAGGGATGACTTCTAAAAGTTCAAAAAGATGTCGTCCTGCTTAAATGACAGTACCACAAGTTCCATGTGCCCGTAGTCATCTCCATAGCTATTATTAATTATCAAATATTTTTCGATTTTTCCATACTTATTGTAAACAACATTCTTTCAACAATGACCATAGTGTGAACATCTTTGTCTCGATAACATAAGCTTCAAGCTTACCAGATAATCCCATAAATGAAAATTAATCAATCTCTTTTTATTATGTCATAAAATATATTCAAGAATAAAAAGAAATTTAATATTAAGACATGCTCAAAAATATAATATGTACTTAATTAATTAATCAATTTTATTTATCTAACAACATTAACAAACGTAACATATTTTTCATTAATTAAATTTAAAACTAAAAGTAAATGAAAATTATCAAACAGAAGATTAATTTATTAACTTTTAAATCTTTATAAACAAATTTACTATATTTTTTTTTACATAAAATAAATGTTACAAATGTGAAAAATGGTATTACGATAAACTATTTCCCAGTGCGATCTTGGTTTCTTTTCATGCAAATTTAGGAGTGAAATTTCAATGCAGCTATTTGACAAAGTGATATCCAGTGAGATGTATTTTTCATTTATTATCGTGTGAATCATGAATATTATTAATGAGTCGAAAATACTTCCTTCATAATTTTGTTTTTCTTCCTTTATAATTTTGTTTTAAAAAAATAAAAGATTCTATAATTTGTTAGGAAAATACTTTAGTATACATGTATAAAATAATATCTAAAAGTATAGTGATTTGAATTTTCTTCACATGCATGCCAATCGTCACATAATTCCACTTGTAACTGTTTCGAAGACGTGATCAAACTTAAAAATATTGGTTCATTCAAAATGAAAAGTAACTGTTTTTCATTTACAAAATGATTTCAAGACATAACGGTATGTGTTTTTATAATAAATAGGTAGGAGTCCGTCTAATCCTATCACAAAAAGCGGCTTTGGAAAAAAAAAAAGAAAAAGAAAAAGGAGGGTATGTGTTCTCATCAAAATGATTTCAATCACGTGGTCACGAACGTCTAGACACTATTTATCATTTTAATAAGGAAAAATTACTTTTTTAGTTCTGTATGTTTGTCATTTTGCGAATTTGGTTATCTATATTTTTAGATTTTAGTTTTAATTAGTCCGCATCTTTATTTTTTTTGGCAATTTAGTCCTTTTTCTAATGTGGCGCTGATGTGGCACCAATACAGTGCTGATGTGAAGCTGACATGTATAATGCCACGTAATCATTTTCAAATAAAAATGACTAAAATTGTCAAAAATTGAAACATGCAGGACTAAAACTAAAATATAAAAACATAGAGGATTAAAATTGAAAAACGACAAACATAAAGGACAAAAATTGCAGTTTTTCCTTTTAATAATTAATAAAAATATGAATAATATTATTTATAAAGGATAATATAGTAATTTAAATTCAATGATTTGATTGATGTAAGATAAATAATTTACGATTTGATTGAGGGGAGATAAATAATTGAAAGATTGATAAATAATATGACAAAAAAACGTGAGATAGATAAGATAATTTATAGATAGATTAATTATCTATAACTTCAAACACACAATTGAAGCACAACCACACAAACAAATTTATTTTTTTAAAAAATAATTTTAAATTTGAGCCCCTGAAATTATGATCTTTGAGTCGACTTATTAAATTCAAGTCAAATATGGGCTTATATCCAACAAAATCATAACTATTGAATATTTTACTCATCATTTAAATATTATTATAATATATGTTTTGTTTTCCAATTATTATTTTTTTTAAAATCGTCGTTATTATGGAATTCCAATTTCCAGGTTTCCAGCTTATTAGCTTTTTAACATTAGCAAAGTTAAAACATTTTGAGCAAAGTTATGTGTTAGGGAAGCAAATCTGTGTCGTAAAAAGTAAAATTTTTTAATATGAGAAAATTAGAAGGAATTATTTTTTTTTATAAAAAAACAAAACTATACTATTTCCCTTGTTTTTGGTCATTTTAAATTATATTTTATAATTCTCAAGTTGAACACAAGAATTTACAAGTGTATGTGTCAGGATCGGGTTGCTAATGCTACTGGAGTAGAATGAGTAGTGAGCTGCTATTGTTCTCTAGAACTTGTTGCAAGAAGTAGTAGCTGATTGATACTAGCGAGTCCAGTAGTGTTAGCCACTGAACTTTCATTTCCTTTGTGTCTCCGAAAGTTAACAAAAAAATACTTGTGCGGAAAGAGGATAACTGGGAGATTAGACTGCATATGTTGGTTCTAATGGTGTGTGAGTGTAAAATGCAATAAATAACTCGGTAGATTGTTTCTTGATGTTCGAAAACTTAAATGCTCCTACGTCACTCCTTATTCTGGTTCTTCCAAAAGTTACTATGTGACGACCCGAGTACTAATCTCTCTATCGAACATAATTAATAAATGAGTTATAATAAATAGCCAAACATCAAAGACTAAATAAATAAAAAAAAAAATTTAAAAAATAGAGCACCTCGCTCGATCGGGTGAACTCACCCGATCGAGCGAGTAATTCAGCCCTGCCCCTCGGGTTTGAACACTTTTGTTCCCGCTCGATCGGGTGACTTCGTCCGATCGAGCGGACCAAGAGAACTCAGTTCTCTATTCCAGCAATCAAGGGCCGCGCTCGATCGGTGAAACTCACCCGATCGAGCGGGCTCACTGTCCAAAAAACAGAAACAGCTGCTGTCTTAATTCCCTTCCCTTTCTCTAACCTTGTTTCACCTCATTCAAGAGTAAGGAGTTCACTAAGTCTCAACATCATGTCCCACTCCATGATAGTAGTACAAACCAAAGCTAGCATGCATTCTAACATGATACATGTTGATAAACATAATCATATCAAAGCCTTGAAAAGAATAACAAGATGGATTCATATATCGTACATGGAACATCACGTTAAGACTTAGGAATTTACATACACCATCTCAAGTCTTATAAACATCAAGACAACAACTTAATAACCAATAAGTCTTGATAAAAGTAGCAACAACATGATCATCTCCTTGAAGCTAACATACTAGACAACTAAACTCGGATCACCACTTTAATCTCTAATTTCTCATTCTTCAAACTCGTTTGTGCCATGTTCCAGTCCCGCCTATTGCATTAACACATACAACACAACAATAGCCGGATAACTCCGGTGAGAAACATATTTCCCAGTAAAAGCAACTAACATGCAAATCAATTAATATATATCAAACTCATGATATGGAATAAATGACAATGCATGCCTTAAAAACAGATACTCTCAAACCATCTCTCATTTCATCGGTTGGGATCCCGAGAAAAAGATATCGTAGCTAAACCACCAACACTCCCAATCGAGGTGGGGCTACTTATCTTACTTTCCTAGACTTTGAAGCCACTATATATGCAAATCAAATGCTAGGCTAACTAACCACCCAAGCACTACATATATAGTTCCTCAAATCGTCTAATCGAACGTTTCCGTTTATTTCAAAATCAAAGAGTAAGTCTCACAAGATGAATGCAAAATATATCATCTATATAGCATTCATTCACAACATAATTCATATAAGAGCACATAAAAGCAAAGAAGCAAATAAGTATGTGATTTAGGGAACTCGATACAAACCATCTCGAGTTATAATCTCATTCAAATAATAGTTCCTTTTTACCTTTCAATTGTGAGGTTTCAAGGTGTCTTCGAAGCTATCCAAATCTGAAAAATAACATAACCAAACCTTTATCAAAAGCTTCCCTCAAGTTCAATCCAATTATATTGACAAAATAGACTCCAAACCTTGCATCAATTCTCTACCGGTTCGAAGTTGACGATATCGAGCTCGATGGAAACCAAACACAATCTGAAATAAATTTGAGAAAGCTTACAAACATCAGCTAGGACTTACCAAAATCACAGCTCAATACAAGATATCAAAACAGTCTCGAATCATAAGTTCGGCGGCATAACGGCTAAACTCAGCAACCCGAAACTCAACTACAACAATTCTAACAATCATTCACATCCTATATCAGCTGAATATCAATCAAAACCAGCATAAAATAAGGTAGGAATTTCGAAATACTTGCTGGAAATTCATAAGAAACCGATACGGAATCCGTTCTTCAACCCAACTTCAATATAACAAAGCATAGAAGCTCAACAACATCAATTCATAACTAAATCTGATCTCTGTCATTTTCGAATTCTCAAACCATGATGAACTAAAATAAAACTTACATCAATTCGAAGGCCTCGTTACAAGGATTCCAGAACACTTTTCGGAATCGAAATCGGATACCCGAAACTCAAGATACGGCAATTTGAAGATGAAGAAGAAACTTGGATTCCTTTGTTCTTGCTCTCGGTTCCTTCTAAGTTTTCTGATGAGAATTTGTTGTATCACACGTGAACATGCTTCCATTAAACAAGTGTCCCACTAAAATCAGAATTTTGCACTTTAGCCCTCCAATTATTGCTTCTTTGCAATTTAGTCCTCAACCAATCATTAAATTCAATTTCAATCCTAAATAGTTTAAGAATATTAGAATTTAAATCAAAACTCTAAATATTCCCAAATTAAATATTCTCGAATTAAAATTAAATAATTCCGACGTTACATACTACTTGAAGACTTTGAGTAATATTACATCTCTTGCAACACCCCCACCTCAGCCAGGGGCGGCCCTAAGGCAGGGCGGGCCGGGCGATCGCCCAGGGCCCCAACTTGAGACGGGCCCCCGATTATTTTTAAAAAATTAGTATTTAAATTAATATGAAAATAAATTTAATTAATAAATAATGATATATATAACAAAATAAAAAAATCTTGAATATGTATTTATGACAAAAATCTTGCTCTAAATGAGTTAAATCACCACAAACACTCATGGTTCACTAACTCTATTCATCTTCTATCTCCTTTCTTCGTGCGGCCCTCCAAACAATTTAATACATGCACGAAAATTTCTCGCAAACTTTCGTTGCGTCATAGGTAGACATACCGTTAAGTTTTTCTTACTTATTATTCAATTAAACCATGTTGATTAATCAGATTGCAGATTATGAAATTGAGTAATTTTACAAAAGGTAAAAAAAAAATTTCATTTTTTTCATTTACTAATGGAATGTTGCATCATTATTTAATTAATTTATATTACACTAATTTATTATCTCTCTCCTATATATATGTATATATTTTTTCCATATTTGACTTCATTATTTAGTATTATTTTACAATGTTTATGAAATTAGTTAAATAGTTCAATTCTTGCATAAATATTCATCATAAAATGTCAAAAAATGACGAATTTGTTTTAAAAAATGCAGTAAAAGTGAATTTTAAATAATATTGGTTGTTGAATAATTTATGAGCAGGATCGGTGGAGATTATGAGCACAGAGGACCGCAACAGTGCAAAAAGTGTAGCAAGAATAGAGATACACGTGGTCTTCCAAACACCAAATTAATCAAACATTAAGGCTTAATAATAGTTAAGGGATTGTAACAAGATTTAAACTAGAAGGCTTTAAACATTCATAATCGAAGAAAAGTCGAGCTGGGACAAAAATTTAGTAAACTTGTCGGAGAAGAGCTGGTCAAGAATGGAAATGACTTGAAGAGAGTAAAACTACCTCGAATTCCCTCTTAAGCTCGAAATGAAGCAACTCAACCAGAAATCCAAGAAGAAAGATCGGAAATATCAAATCGAATAGTGCATTTTATGTCGCAATAGGGCTTCGACCATGAGGTTCTTGACCTCTCAAGCACAATTTAAGCCATGGTTGAGGTCATCTATGGCTAGGCTACAAGTCACGTACATCGTTGCCCCATTTTAGGCGACGTACGTATGACGATGGCGGCAAATTCGGGATGGGGTTAGGGCATCTATAACATCAACGATCTGTTTTATTGTGCACCATTGATGTCGCGCTGCAAAAATTTATATTTGTTGTAGACTTGTAGTGCTCATTTGAATTCTTTTAATGTCCCGATGCTTCCCCTTGTCATGATTAATTAATACTTTTGTAAATGAATCTCATTTATTATTACCACAATAATTTGGATTGTTTATTTGTTATCATGTGATGTGAGCATTTAGTGGAAAGAACATAGCATCTCATTCAGCATGACAATTGACCGACTTTTTGCTTTATTTCTTCTTGTTCTTGTCTTCTTCTATTTGATTTATGATTTCTTCTTGCGATGGAATGTATAGAAAGACGTTTGTAATTTCTGATTGACTTCCAAGTTTTTCTTCTTCTTTGGTCATCATCAACATCATGATTATATTATTCGATTAATTAATAGGTTTCTTGCTTGTGTTCTTATTTGTGCATTTTATTATTCCTAGACTGAAAGTTCTTACTTTTTTATTCACTTCGCTTATATATGCTTGATCTTCTTTAATTGATGTTCTCCCTGTAACTTTGTTGTTTTTTTAATTGAGATTAATCAAACTTTTGTGCTGTGAAAAAAATAAAAAAAATTGTAAAGTATATTCATTGACATAATAAATTATATTTGTCATAACATGCACATGCTTCAAAATCTTCAACATGAACATGTTGGGAGCTTCGACCCTGCAGTAGTGGTTTTGCCCCAACGGCAGGGGAATGGTTCAGATTTGTACACATAATTATTTTTATTTGGGGTTCACAAAAAATGTGGACCCCACATGAAAATAAATCAAATCTGGACCCTTCACCCTACAGTTGGGGGCAATACCACAACTGTAGGGTCGAATTTCCCGAATAGGGATGGAAATTTTCCCCGCGGAAAAAATCCGAAATGAGGCGGGTTTGGGGGAGTATTTTCGGATATGAGTTCAGAGATTTTTAAAAATTCCCGAAACATATTGGGGCGGGTATGGGGATGCTATCTCCATCCTCGAACCCGCCCCGATAATAATAATAATAATAATAATAATAATAATAATAATAATAATAATAATAATAATAATAATAATTTTATTATTATTATTATTATATTTCAATTATCAAATTTTATTAAATCTAAAATATTATGAAAAAATTAAAATTAAATCGTTTATATATATTTATACATTATATAATACATCCGTTTATGATAGAGTAGTTTTTTATAACATAAAAATATTATTTAAATCTCATTCATGTCACGTACACATATAAAGTATTTATATAAGTCTAAATATATATTATTTATTTTGATAAATTTAGAAACAATATATAATTTTAATAAATTTTTGATACATAGTATTTTGTTTAAAATAATAATATTAATTTATAAAAATATTTTGTAATTAAAATATTTTTATTAATTTTAAAAGTTAATATTATAATAAAAAATTTGACCCAAAATATTTTAGGTATTTTATTATAAAATTGAATAATAATTTTTATATTCTTATATAATAAATTTACTGATTCATATATATATATATATATTTTCCGGTATTGTGACGACTCGAGTTCTAATCTCTCAATAAACATTAATCAACAATAATAGACAAGTATCAATGTCTAAACAAAAGAATAAAAAAATTTTTTTTTTTTTTAAAAATAGATTGCCTTGCGCACGCGCGGGCATCACCCCTCGCGCGCGCGCAAGCCAATGGGACCGAGGCCCCCTGGCTTGGCCCGCGCGCGCGTGAGCAGTAGCTCGCCCGTGCGCAGGCCAATCGGCCAGAAACTTGGCTGCACTCTGCTGCTGTTCAAAAATTGAGTTTATGCATCCCTTTGATTCAAGATCATCTCCTACCAAGGTATAGACATGGTATAATCAATAGCAACATCTATCATGCTATACAAGGAATACAATTAGATCACTCCAAGGCCTTAAAACATAACCAAGATGCATCAAGATACACAAGAAGCTATATACAATTCAAGTTCAAGATACATCATATTGTTTTCAAAGGACTTACAACATCTCACATGTTCTAAATACAATAACAAGATCATAATATCATCATCAATAAGTCTTGATACTATAACTATAACATGATTATGTTCAAGGCTCAAATATACATCATGACAGCTCATACAACTTCTAACTCGGATCATCACGCTATGTTCAACTCATCCCTTGTTTGTTAAGCACGCCTTTGCCCGGTTCCACTCCCTCCTATTGCAATGACACATACAACAAAACAATAGCCGGATAACTCCGGTGAGAAATAGATTTCCCAGTAAAAGCAACTAAACATGCATAACAACATATATCAAGATCATGATATAAAAGTAAGTACAATGCATGTTTTCAAAACAAGGTTCATTTCGTCATTCGTCGATTGGGATCCCGAGAAGTAGATATCATAACTAATCCACCGACTCTCCCGATCGAGGTGGGGTTACTTATCTTGCTTCTCTAGACTTTGAAGCAATCATATATGCAAATCAGACGCTAGGCTAAAACAACCACCCATAGCACTCTGTAAGCTTGGAGACAATTTCCCTCGCTTGCCAAATCTGACTGTGCCTCTGAACGGAGAAATCTTCAAAAATACACGATCTCCCTGTTCAAAAGATAAAGGTCGACGTCGAATGTTGGCATATTTCGTCTTTCTATCTTGAGCTGTCTTCATTCGTTTCTGAATAAGCTTCACCTGGTCATTCATATCACGTATCATATCAGGACCAATATCAGGTACTTCAGAAATATCATCCCAGTACAAAGGAGATCGACATTTTCTTCCGTATAAAGCTTCAAAAGGAGCCATTCCTATACTCGATTGATAGCTGTTGTTGTACGAGAATTCACAAAGAGGTAGTGATTCTTGCCAACTAGTGCCAAAATCAAGCACTACAGCTCTCAACATGTCCTCCAATGTCTGAATGGTACGCTCTGACTGTCCATCAGTCTGTGGATGATAAGCTGAGCTCAAGTGTAACTGAGTACCCATAGCACTCTGTAAGCTGTGCCAAAAATGTGATGTGAATCGAGGATCACGATCTGATACAATAGATTTCGGCACTCCGTGCAATCTGACAACTTCACGAACATAAATCGCTGCCATCTGGTCGTGTCTATACGTCATACGATAAGGAATAAAACACGCTGATTTCGTCAATCTATCAATAATCACCCAGATAGCATCACAGCCTTTAGAAGATCGAGGTAATCTAGTCACAAAGTCCATGGAAATATGATCCCATTTCCATTTCGGTACAGACAAACTCTGTAACAAACCAGGCGGTCTCTTCCTCTCAGCCTTCACCTGTTGGCAATTCAAACATCGAGCTACAAAATCAGTGATATCAGTCTTCATTTGCTTCCACCAATACTGAGCTTTCAGATCATTATACATCTTCCTACCACCAGGATGAATACTGTAACGACTACAATGCGCCTCTTTCAGTAGTTGTTGATGTACATCAGAAATATCAGGCACTACTAGGCGATTGTGAATGTAAAGAAGATCATCTCGAACCCGGTATTCAGATACATGCCCTGATCTAACTTTCCCAATCGAGTTCTGCACATTCTGATCAAGTTTTTGAGCATCTCGAATTCTTACCAATAAAGCTGGTTCAACTTGAATTTGATAGAGTCGTAATGGGTGATAATTTGTATCAAATACTAATCCAGATAAACAACAGTTTTCAATCAAATTCGATACACCAATCGTCGATAAGGATAAAGAACATACCTTTCGACTCAATGCATCTGCTGCTGCATTCGATTTTCCTGGATAATATTTAATTTCGCAGTCAAAGTCTTTCAGCAAATCCAGCCATCTTCGCTGTCTCATATTCAGTTCTGACTGAGAAAACATATATTTCAGACTCTTGTGATCAGAATAGATTTCAAACTGTTCCCCGTACAGATAATGTCGCCAAATCTTCAAAGCAAATACAATGGCGGCCAATTCAAGATCATGAATCGGATATCTGGTCTCGTGAGGCTTCAACTGTCTCGAGGCATAAGCAATTACATGACCTCGTTGCATTAGAACACAACCTAAACCTTGGTGAGATGCATCACAATAAACAGTGAAACCACCAGTACCTGAAGGAATCGTCAAGACTGGTGCACTGGTCAATCGTTTCTTCAACTCCAGAAAACTGGATTCACAAGCATCAGACCAGACAAATGGAGTATTCTTCTGAGTTAACTGAGTAATCGGCTTCGCAATACTGGAAAAATCTTTAATGAATCAACGATAATACCCAGCCAATCCCATAAAACTACGAATCTCAGGAACCGATGTCGGTCTCGACCAACTGATCACTGCTTCGACTTTACTTGGATCCACAGAAATACCATTTACAGATATAATATGTCCAAGAAAGACAACCTGTTTCAGCCAAAACTCGCATTTCGACAGTTTAGCATACAATTTCTCAGCTCTTAAAGTCTTCAATACTGTTCTCAGATGTTCAGAATGATCAATCAAATTCTTTGAATATATCAGAATATCATCAATAAAGATAATCACAAAATCATCTAGATACTTCTGAAATACACGGTTCATTAAAGCCATAAACACAGCTGGAGCATTCGTCAAACCAAACGGCATAACTATAAACTCATAATGGCCATACCTGGTTCTGAACGCAGTCTTAGGAATATCAGAATCCCTAACTCTCAGCTGATGGTATCCAGATCTCGGATCGATCTTGGAATACACAAAAGAACCCTGCAACTGATCAAATAAATCATCAATACGAGGCAAAGGGTATTTGTTCTTTACCGTAGCCTTGTTCAGTTGCCGGTAGTCAATGCACAATCTCATTGAATCGTCTTTCTTTCTAACAAACAGTACTGGAGCTCCCCAAGGAGAAACACTGGGTCAAATGTATCCCTTGGCAAGTAAATCTTCTAACTGTTCCTTCAATTCTTTCAGTTCAACTGGTGCCATTCGATAAGGTGCTTTCGAAATCGGTGCAGTTCCTGGCATCAGTTCTATGTTGAAATCAATCTCTCGATACGGAGGTAGTCCTGGAATCTCATCAGGGAAAACGTCCGCAAACTCACTAACCACTGGCAAATCAGCCAGGTTCGGGCTAGTTTTCAACACATCAACTGCATAAACAAGAAATCCCTCTGCTCCTTTCTGAAAAAGTCGGGTCATAGATAATACAGAAATAAGAGGAATTTTGGCACGTGAACCCTTACCATAGAACTTCCATTCTCCAGCCATTTCAGGTCTGAATCTTACTATCTTCTGAAAACAGTCTACGGTAGCTCTGTACTTATTCAGCATATCAATCCCCATAATACAGTCGAAATCAGACATACCAAGTACGAAGCAATCTATCTCAATTTCATTACCCTCATACTGTAGTAAACAATTCTTAACTATCTGAATCGAGATAAGACCCCTCCCCAAAGGAGAAGAAACAGATACTACAACAGGTAATGTTTCAACAGGCAAAGCATGCAATGCAACAAATTTGGCAGATATAAACGTATGGGATGCACCTGTATCAATCAAGACATATGCGGGATAACCATAAAGAGAACAGTTACCTGCAATCACGTCATCTGGTGCTCCCTGTGCCTGTTCCTCCGTCAGTGCATAGACATGAGCCTGCTGTCTCTGTGGCTGACTGCCTGCCTGACTTCCTCCTGGCCTCGACTGTTGCTGAGGTGGTGATGGTTGAAAGGAATGGACAGAGGAGGCTTGCCTTGCGGGTTGAGCCACTGATCGTGATGACTCTGCACCTCGTGCCTGTCCAGCACCTCTCTGAGGACATACTCTCGCAAAATGGCCAGTCTGATGGCATATATGGCATCTCCCAGATACACCTCGACACTGATCAGTTGGATGTCCTCCACCACAAGTGTTACAGAATACCCCAGACTTCTGTTTCGTACCACTGGAACTTGAAGAACTGCTTCCAGATTTCTTAAATTGTTTTCCTCTAGCTTGCAAATATCCCTTCTTGCCACTGCTATTGCCACCACTGTCAAATCGAGACGACTGTTGCTGTGTTGAAGCTGAAGGTTGTGACTGTCTCGGAGGCTGTGCAATATACGAAGCTCCTCGCTGCTGTATCAAGCCAGCTTCTGCTCCTTTGGCACTGTTCAAGGCATCAGCAAAATTATTCGGTCGCCTTATATTCACCAATGTAAAAACATCAGGATTCAGTCCATTAATGAACTGATCAGCCATAGCTTCGTCACTATCTGCAACATGTGGAGCAAAACGTAGCAATGTAGTGAATTTTGCAACATAGTCTTCAATATTCAAGTTTCCCTGCCTCAAGTTAGCAAATTCGGCACCCTTGTCTTTATGATAAGATACCGGAAAGAAACATTGATAAAACTCTGTCTTGAAGACATTCCAGGTCAAAATAGTTCCTCTACGCTCCAGAGATTTCTTTGTTGTGAACTACCAGCTTTTAGCAACCTCATGCAACTGATGACCAACAAGTCTGACTCTTCGTTCATCACCGTAGTCAAGTGAATCAAATAACATTTCTATGTCATCAAGCCATCCTTCACATTCAATTGCATTCTCAGTACCTTTCAGAGTTGGCGGCTTGTAGGATTGAAAACGTTTCAGTAGTGTTTCCATGGGAGTTGCAGTCATATCTGTCATATCTCGTGATGTACTGCCCTGTTCATTACTCGGAACTGCAGTTGCAGGCACTATCGGTGTGACAACTGTCGGTGGAGTATGAACTGTCTGTTCTGGTAGATAAATAGGAACATGGGGTCTCAGAGGAGGTCGGCCTGGTCTTCGAGACATATCTGATTATCAAAATGGTTAGGATACCAAATCATCAAATTATCTCAGTCCTCCTCTGATCATCTTACCTCTGATCAAGACTCGGTTCTGATTCAATCTTAAATAAATAATCACAATCTTCAAATAAAACATGCTTCCAATCAATTCAGATAATCAGGTAGCATGTCATAATTCATCAGGATACATGCCTCTATCAGTTCAGATATTCCAATAAGCATGCATCTTTAATCATCGTAATCATACTTTCAAATAAAATAAATACAACATCTTGTAATAAAATACTTGAAAGTAAATCATGCTAGCATTTAAAACATGTAATTCAATCACGTAATTAAATCATAGCATGATAAAAAAAAACATAAATAAGTAAGGCAGAAGACTCGATCTACCCCACTCACTGTCTATCTAAGTCCAGAATGTTCTTGCTCTGATACCACCTGTTGTGACGATCCGAGTTCTAATCTCTCAATAAACATTAATCAACAATAATAGACAAGTATCAATGTCTAAACAAAAGAATAAAAAAATTTTTTTTTTTTTTTTTTAAAATAGATTGCCCTGCGCACGCGCGGGCATCACCCCTCGCGCGTGCGCAAGCCAATGGGACCGAGGCCCCCTGGCTTGGCCCGCGCGCGCGCGAGCAGTAGCTCGCCCGTGCGCAGGCCAATCGGCCAGAAACTTGGTTGCACTCTGCTGCTGTTCAAAAATTGAGTTTATGCATCCCTTTGATTCAAGATCATCTCCTACCAAGGTATAGACATGGTATAATCAATAGCAACATCTATCATGCTATACAAGGAATACAATTAGATCACTCCAAGGCCTTAAAACATAACCAAGATGCATCAAGATACACAAGAAGCTATATACAATTCAAGTTCAAGATACATCATATTGTTTTCAAAGGACTTACAACATCTCACATGTTCTAAATACAATAACAAGATCATAATATCATCATCAATAAGTCTTGATACTATAACTATAACATGATTATGTTTAAGGCTCAAATATACATCATGATAGCTCATACAACTTCTAACTCGGATCATCACGCTATGTTCAACTCATCCATTGTTTGTTAAGCACGCCTTTGCCCGGTTCCACTCCCTCCTATTGCAATGACACATACAACAAAACAATAGCCAGATAACTCCGGTGAGAAATAGATTTCCCAGTAAAAGCAACTAAACATGCATAACAACATATATCAAGATCATGATATAAAAGTAAGTACAATGCATGTTTTCAAAACAAGGTTCATTTCGTCATTTGTCGATTGGGATCCCGAGAAGTAGATATCATAACTAATCCACCGACTCTCCCGATCGAGGTGGGGTTACTTATCTTGCTTCTCTAGACTTTGAAGCAATCATATATGCAAATCAGACGCTAGGCTAAAACAACCACCCAGGCCATACATATACGACTCCACAAATCGTCTATTCGAACGTTTCCGTTCATTTCAAAATCAAGGAATAAGTCTTCAAGATGAATGCAACATATATCATCATCAAGGCATTCATAACATCAAAACTTATTCAACAACTCAAATAAAAACACATAAGAGCAATTAAGCAAACAAGTATGTGATTTAGGGGAAACTCGATACAAACCATCTCGAGTTATAATCCCATTCAAACCATAGTTCACTTTTACCTTTCAAATATGGTGTTTAGGATGTCTTCGAACTTGTCAAAGTCTGTACAAGATTAATCACCAAAAACTCATCTCAAAATCTGCTCAAATTCAATCCAAACTTCAACAAGACTTCAAGGTAAACTCTACCAACCTTGTTCTATCTGCAATCGGTTTCGGAGTCGACGTTCTCGAGTTTACATGCCCTGTTTATGCGCTGAAAACATAGCATACAACCCAAGGAAGCATCAGCTAATAATCCAGCAACATCTAAGTTCAAGAACAATAGCAAAATTGCTTCAAATCAAGAGTTCGACGGCATATCGGTATAACTCGGCGATTCCGAACATATCTACAACATTTCTAACATGTATATCAGCTGTTGAAGCTTCATAACCAACATAACCTGGCAATATCCGTATAAAACTACGTCGGATCTTTCCTGAAACATAACCTAGAATCAGATCTTCATTATCTAACCGAACCCGGAACATGCCATTGGGAAGTGATTCAGTAATTAAACCTTCATGAATCCATTTTTGTTCTTTCATTCCAGGTAAAGCCCCCTTGAAGTATCAACTAATGTACGAGAAACGATATTAGACAATTTCTTCTTTTTTACAAATAGAAAGAGAGTCGGATCTCATTTGGATATTAAACGGATTACCATATAGAACACAACAACTCTCCGCCGATTCTTTCTAGCCGAGCTTCCCGGTCTGTCATTATACCTCGAGAAGTAGAAAGAATTACAATCCCCATCCCACCTAAAATTATAGGAATTCGTTGAGAGTTAGAATATATTCGTAAACCAGGTCGGCTGATCCGTTTTAAATTTAAAAAATTTCTATAAGGTCTTTTCCTATTCCTTCTATGTCGCAGGGTTAAAACCAAAAAAGATTTGTTTTTTTCTTGATGTTTTCTGACGTTTTCGATAAAACCTTCGCGGAAAAGTATTTTAACAATATTTTCGGTAATATTAGTAGATGCTATACGAACAACTCGTTTTTTATCCATATCAGCATTTCGTATAGAGGTTATTATCTCAGCAATAGTGTCCCTGCCCATGATGAACTAAAATGATTGGTGTCTCAAAATTGGATATAATTAACATGTTTTTCTTTTTTTTTTTATTGGTTTATGAATATGAAGTTGAAAGGTATATACGTGAGATACAATCTAGGAATTAATCTAGTTCTTAATTTATTTCTTTCTAAAGATTTCACGATCTTGTTTTATTTTATAATACCTCGGGAGCTAATGAAACTATTTTAGTAAAATTTAATTGTCTCAATTCCCGAGGAATTGCACCAAAGATTCGAGTTCCTTTTGGATTTCCTTCTTGATCAATCACAACTGCGGCATTGTCATCATATCGTATTATCATACCGTTGTCACGTTTAAGTTCTTTACAGGTACGAACAATTACAGCTCTGACTACTTCTGATTTTTCTAGGGACATGTTTGGTAATGCTTCTTTGATCACAGCAACAATAACGTCACCAATATGAGCATATCGACGATTGCTAGCTCCTATGATTCGAATACACATCAATTCTCGAGCCCCGCTGTTATCCGCTACATTTAAATAAGTCTGAGGTTGAATCATGTCAATTTTTTAGTCTATTCTTCCAATTCAAAGGATGAAGAAAATAAAAGAAATATTGTTTGTCCAAAAAAAGAAATCTGTGCGGTCTTTTTTCATACCTAAAGACTCATTTCTGTAGGTTCTTTTTTTTTATCCCGAACTAATAAATTGAGTTCGTATAGGCATTTTCGATGCTGCTATTAAAATAGCTCCTTTAGCTATATTTTCAGTTACTCCACCTATTTCATATAGTATTCGACCCGGTTTAACAACCGCTACCCAATATTCGGGGGATCCTTTCCCTGAACCCATACGTGTTTCAGCAGGTCTTATGGTAATTGGCTTGTCTGGAAATATACGCACCCATATTTTTCCCCCACGGCGTGCATTTCGTGTCATTGCTCGTCGACCGGCTTCGATTTGTCTAGACGTGATCCACGCAGGTTCAAGTGCCTGAAGAGCATATTTACCGAAACAAATACGATTACCTCGATAAGACATTCCCTTCATTCTTCCTCTATGTTGTTTACGGAATCTAGTTCTTTTAGGGTTATAGTTGATGGTTGTTTTGGAATTCCATCTCTACTACAGAACTGGACGTGAGAGTTTCTTCTCATTCAGCTCCTCGCGAAAAAAAAGATTCAAAATTAAATTTCACTTAAATTTGAATCTATATTAAATAGATATTCACATTTTTATAAAAAAATCATTTTTTTATAACGTTCGAATAAATCTTTATTTTTTTGTCTTTTATCCGAGTTTACTAATTCAAAAAAATTGAGTTTTCGCGGGCGAATATTTACTCTTGCAATCTCTATTTCCGCGCTAGGACTTGTTGATGACTTCTCAGAATAGATAAATGGATTTCCGGTTCATTTCGCCATCCCAACTAGTGAATCATTAAGATTCATTTGTTCAATAAAATCTTTTGCGTCCACAGGTTCCATCGTTCCCATCGCCTCGTACTTAATGGTTAGGTCCGAATTTACAATGGAGCTAATAATCAAATTTGTTCTTGAGTCAACCTTCTTAGTCTTTATTGGCTCGAAGCTCTTGATTTCTTTCTTCTGATTCATT